>NC_081411.1:200080616-200253116 GCF_030272615.1 Cryptomeria japonica | reverse complement strand
TCCACTTAACCTAGGTGGGTGTGCCTCTTCCTCTCAAGAACAAAAGAAGTTATTTATAGTGGATTATAGCAAGTTTACACAACTGGCAAATTATTGTTCTACAACAATGCAAATTAGTGGATTATTGTTCATCCAAAGGAGACATACAGACTTATTCTTCTATTATGTATTGTTGGTCCTCCTCTAGCTCATAGCTCATACTTCCTCCTTCACCTGCATCATAAAACACATCAAGGAACCATTGCTCCAACTCCCTCCATGATGAGATTATATGTGTAGGAAGTGATTCATAAGCTTCTCTTGCATTGTCCTTCAAAGTCCTAAATAATAATTTCATCACATAATCTTTTGCATAAACCTCATAATCCTTTACAAATGTATAAAATATATCCAAATGGTCAATTGTTGATTCATCATATTCCCAATAAAATTTTGGCACAAGTTGTGAAAGCTTAGGGAACAACTTGTTTGGAATACATGGAAAGCCACTGAGATCAATGGCCTGATGCCATCTGGAATAAAAGGCTTTCTTTGAATATTTTCAGAAGGGAAAGTTTTCATCTCCCTCTAGGTCTCTTACCCTAGTACAGTCACCAATTGAAATAAAACTTCTTATTAAGTAGAGTCACCACCTCCTAAGAGGAATAATACTTTCTTAACTGATATTCTGGGATCTCTCCTCCAATAGAGTCTGAAATAAAATACCAAAGATTTTGAAAAATTCATGTGACAACTTCCTCAACAGAGTCGCCAATCAGTTGGTGCCCAAAACCCCATATTGAAAAAGAAAAAGACTTGCCAAATCCTCAAGTAATCCAATCAGCCTTGGCCAATGAACAGGGATGGTCGAAGACCAAATCCCTCTGCACTTTAGACTCCACTGAACCTAGGTGGGTGTGTCTCTTCCTCTCAAGAACAAAAGAGGTTATTTATAGTGGATTTAAACCTTATATCAAGTTTACACAACTAGAAAATTATTGTTCCACAACTATGGTTTATTATGTTCTTTAACTAATTGCTTTGAAAAGAAATGATTGTGAATGTATATTGAAAATGAGATTACTTTCAAGACTTAAATAAAATCTGAATAGATCAGTTCATATAGGATTTGGGAAGAATATTTCTCTATCAAGGACCTTGAATGCATATAGGTCAAAACCTTAAAAGATCAATAATAGACCAATGCCTCTATCTAGGAATATATATGACACTTTGTGGACAAAATATCCTATCAACTCAAGAGATGATTTCTCATCAACTATGAAGGTTAAATAAGCATGACACAAACAATAAGAACTCAATCTTTGACTTAATGCAATGGCGTGTGATTCACATCATAGAAAGTCTATAAATAGATTTATCAAGAGGACAAAGATAATTCATCAACACAAAAATGTACACGATATTTGGAAAAAGAGACAATGAATCTTGTATTTTAATCTTTAGGAAATAATTGCATACATAAGCTACACTTGTAAATACTTCATTACAGATTGTTTGCACAAAATGATACTTCTTATTTCTATAGAATTCTTTGATATAGAATGATATTCAATCCCTATAGCATTATGTCATTCTTCTTACTCCCCCTTTTACTTAAAAAATTACTCCCTAGAAGTATGTGAATCAAAAGACATATATGAAAGGACACACCCTTTCATACAAACGGGAGTTACAGACATTTTCCCTTTAAAGGACACACCCTTTGGTTTAATAAAAAATTACAAATAAAAACCCTTAAAATACTAAATGATTCTTTAATAATGTGTCTTCTATTCTCCACCTTGATTAAATTCCTCAGCAAGTATTCATTATCTTCTAATTATTTTCTACACACAAAATGAGCCAATCAAATTCCTTAATTTTGAAAATTAGGTATACTCCACCTTAGATTTGAAATGTCAATTATCTTTGTATAAATACTGGTTTAAAACAGTCTAGTAAAACCAAAGTATTTATATTTTAAGAAAATAATTCTACGAATATAACATCCATTTATATAAAAAAAATACTTTACCCAAAGATGTATATTCAAGGCATTCATTTAAATATAAATAAATTCTATTTTTAATGCATTTTTAAATAACGTAAAGATGAGAATATACTTCCCTTTTATTATTTTCATAAATTTTCCCCTTTACTGTGCATCTATTTGTGCCACATATCCTCTTCTGGTTCGCTAGCGGATCACCCTTTACATTTTGGCCAAACTCCCTCAACGGCGAATTGTTCACAAGTCTTATCAATTCTACAATTTCATCGATACCTTTTGTTTTCAATGGAACCATGTCTGACTTCTTCAATGAACCTCATGTCGATGAAACCGTTGCTTTTGGTGAGTTCCATTTGAGACCTATCGCAACGCAAGTTTGTTCGATGAGCTCAGTACTACAGGACTGTTTCACTTCAACCGTTTGCCTTAACCGGCTCATTCTACCACCTGCACTAGCGGTTAGTCGCCAAGTCATGATGGGTAATTGATGAGAAGTTTCCCATTGTGGTATAGCAACAAACATTGGATCTCTTTCAACCTGCTCGCCCCTTAACCTTCGTCCAACTTCCTTAATCTGCTCATCCTTTTCCTAATCTGTCTCTCTCTGCTCTACGCCACATCTCTGCTTTTGATTGGCTCTAGGATCTTTATCATGGCACCTCAGCACTGCTTGGACTCACTGCCATAATTTGGCCTTTTGAATTGCTTCCTTAGGGAGCCCCACCACTTAGTTACCATGTCACGACAAATATACATCGAGCACCTTTTGATCACAGTATAGTGACCACCATTTGATCAATTCATCTGACCGTCTGATCGTCCTCATCTACTTGGCCTTTAACCCTGCTTGAGTGGCTCTCTCTTTTCTTTGTATGTCTGTGTCATGTGTAGCTTTTTAGTTCATTCGTGGATCCACCACGACTTCCACCAGACACCATTTGTCTTCCCATTTCATGTGCCACTAGACCTGGGTTCATCTTTTGTGCTCCACCACATGGCGCATCTTGATTTGCTTGCAGATTTATCGAGACAACACCTCATCTGCCACCTTGGTAGTCAGTATGTCACAGGTAATATAGGTCATGCAACTCCATCTTGCGGTATAGTGATGACCGTTGATCCACTTCAAACTTGTGTGCTTGTTAACCTCCCTTTTTGCACACATTCTTAGTCACCAAGTTGTGGGTTTAAACTAGTATGCATCTCTATCCTATGACATAGCGACGATCATCAGATCCTTTGTGACCACCATCCGATCAGTCAAACTTGCTCGATCTTTAGCCTCCATCCTTGCAAGTCTTTTGTAAAACTTTGGTTTCCTCAGGATACTCATGTGCATGGGGTCTACAGACTTCAGCCTTCTTCATGCCAAAAAGTCTTTTGTCTTTCAACAATTATCATACAGGTCATTTTGAACTTAAACCTTAAACGATCTTATCCCACAAACAATGTTGGATAAAGGATTTCTCGCTGCTAGCCCAACACACTTGAAAGTTTCCAAAGCCTTTGCCACCATTCTATATGCAGAGGTTTGGGGGTCTAGGCAATGCCAATTAATCTTTGAACAACTCCATTTTCTTTAGTATACTTATGCATATAAAACACCCACAATAAATGTTTGAATGATAAGAAAAAGGGCATTTATTATAGCACAAAGTATTTTGTAAAAATATGTGCTAATAGTGGCTCTTTCTGGGGATGTATGTTCTCTTTAAGGACATAGCAAGATCCTAGTTATCTCTGGAAAGCAGACCATAATACATATAAAACAAAAAATAGGAAAAGGAACAGGAACCTATGCTACTAAGGTACAAGAAATATTCCCTGATACTTAAAAGAAGAAAAGTTTGAGATCCTGTGTATGGATTGGAAACTCCTGCATTTCACCATTAGTATTCTTCAATAATTATGCATTTTCTCCTCTTTTATGTAGATTCCTATCTGAGTTTAATTTGGTGGCCCTAGGCCTTGATAATGAACATCATTTCTTTCCTCTGTCAAAAACCCGATTCCCATCCTGCAACAATATGCACCTTTTGACTGTATGATCACCCTCTTTACTAACCATGTGAATTGATGTACTCATTTTTTCCACTTTGCTACATTTTTCATAGTAGCATCCTATCATCATCATTAAATCACTATACTCATATCCTTTATCACATTTGTTTTCTAGATATGTAATCCTAATAACATTTATCCAATGTTTATTTGAAAACCCTAATATTTCACCATGCCTCACTTTCTTGAAGAAATATTTCTAGTCACTTTTAATATCATATGTTGATTGCACCCTAATGTAGCTTTCATAAAAACTTTCAATGTTAGAAATCTGAATACTCCTTTCATTGTATGACACATTTTTTGGGTATGTAACATTCTTTGGAGGGCAAATAAAATTTAGTATACTTGTTCTTTCTTGAAAAATATCTGAGCCTCCCAATGTAATCTCCGTATTGGACTTTACACAACCCCTGTTGCAATAATTTAAACTATTTATCCCTTTGAGATTATGTCCCATATTGTTCATTTTTACCACCTCCTTACTTTGAAAAGACATTTTATTTTTCTTAATTGGTAAATTAGGGAACACATAGGAATCTTTATCATATGTGATTTTATCAAAATGAGAACCTAAATAAATATCACCTTCAAACATATTTTCTATTTCCCTATGCTTTGGAAATACTTTACCCTTCTCACAAAGAGACTTTGGATACATATCTTTCTTAACAATGATGTGCTAAGGTATCACATCTGCCTTGTCATATATTATTTCATTTTCTCTAATACTCTCTGAAAAATTACTTTGGGATATATCTTCTCCCATATCCTTTTCAAATAATGGACCTGAAAACACAAAAATATTCGGTATACTTTCAATGGAATTTTTTTGAGAGTCATCATCCCCTTGAATAATGTCTTCATTCGCTGGAGTGCCTTCTTGTACATAAAATTTTTCATGAAGACTATTATCCAACACAGTAAAAATATTTAGGAAATCAGTTATTATTGCATCCTCTTCAAATGTTTTATCCTCTTGGAGTTCATCACATGTTTTATTTTCAGGAAAAATGTCTTCATAAATGCTATTTGCTGAAGTTTCTTCATGTCTGTATATTGAATGTAAATCCATTTTGCCTTCACTTCCTAGATAGTCAATAATTTTACAAGAGGGACTAAAAAATGATTCACAAAAAGAAAATTCCTCACATTCATGTGGAGTTTCATGATACTAAGGATTTAAAAAAATTTCAAAAGGATTTTCAAGGACACATTTCCTTTTACACTCCTTCCTGTGTGTGTATTCCCCTGATGGTTTGAAGGTATTTTTATCTATATATTGAACATCCTCATTAATAATTGCACTGTAGATTCATCTTCTTGTTTTTCTATATCAAGAAATTCATCAAAAGGAGACATACAAACTTCTTCTTCTATTATGTATTGTTGGACCTCCTCTGGCTCATAGCTCATACTTCCTTCTTCACCTGCATCATAAAACACATCAAGGAACCATTGCTCCAACTCCCTCCATGATGAGATTATATGTGTAGGGAGTGATTCATAAGCTTCTCTTGCATTGTCCTTCAAAGTCATAACAAATAATTTCATCACATAATCTTCTGCATAAACCTCATAATCCTTTACAAATGTATAAAATATATCCAAATGATCAATTGTTGATTCATCATATTCCCCATAAAATTTTGGTACAAGTTGTGAAATCTTAGGGAACAACTTGTTTGGAATACATTGAAAGCCACTAAGATCAATGGCCTGATGCCATCTAGAATAAAAGGCTTTCTTTGAAATATTTTCAGAAAAGAAAGTTTTCATCTCCCTCTAGGTCTCTTCCCCTAGTAGAGTCACCAATTGAAATAAAAATTCTTATTGAGTAGAGTCGCCACCTCCTAAGAGGAATAATACTTTCTTAATTGATCTTCTGGGATCTCTCCTCATGTAGAGTCTGAAATAAAATACCAAAGATTCTGAAAACTTCATGTGACAACTTCCCCAACAGAGTCACCAATTAGTTGGTGCCCAAAACCACAAATTAAAAAACCAAAGGACTTGCCAAATCCTCAAGTAATCCAATCAGCCTTGGCCAACGAACAGGGATGGTTGAAGACCAAATCCCTCTGCACTTTAGGCTCCATTGAACTGAGGTGGGTGTGTATCTTCCTCTCAAGCACAAAAGAGGTTATTTATAGTGGATTTAAACCTTATATCAAGTTTACACAACTGGCAAATTATTGTTTTGCAACTATGCTTTATTATGTGTTTTAACTAATTGCTTTGAAAAGAAATGATTGTGAATGTATATTGAAAATGAGATTGCTTTCAGGACTTAAATAAAATCTGTATAGATCAGTTCATATAGGATTTGGGAAGAATGTTTCTCTATCAAGAACCTTGAATGCATACAGATCAAAACCTTAAAAGATCAATAATAGACCAGTGCCTATATCTAAGAATATATATGATACTTTATGGACAAAATATCTTATCAACTCAAGAGATGATTTATCATCAACTATGAAGGTTCAGTATGCATTACACAAATAATAAGAACTCAATCTTTTACTTAATGCAATGACATGTGATTCACATCATAGCAAGTCTATAAATAGATTTATGAAGAGGACAAAGATAACTCATCAACATAAAAGTGTACATGATATTAAGATAAAGGGACAATGAATCTTTTATATTAATCTTCAATAAATAATTGCATACATTAGTTGCACTTGTAAATACTTCATTACAGACTGTTTGCACAAAATGATACTTCTTCTTCCTATACACTTCTTTGATAGATAATGATATTCAATCCCTATAGCATTATGTCATTCTTCTTACTCTCCCTTTTACATAAAAAATGACTCCCTATAAGTATGTGAATCAAAAGACATATATGAAAGGACATACCCTTTCATACATACGGGAGTTACAGACAGTTTCCCTCCAAAGGACACACCCTTTGGTTTAATAAAAAATTACAAATAAAACCCCTTAAAATACTAAATGATGATTTAAAAATGTGTCTTCTATTCTTTTCTTTGATAAAATTCCTCGGCAAGTATTCATTATCTTCTCGTTATTTTCTGCACACAAAATGAGCCAATCAAATTCCTTAATTTTGTAAATTAGGTATAGTCCACCTTAGATTTGAATAGTCAATTATCTTTGTATAAATACTGGTTTAAATTAGTCTAGTAAAACCAAAGTATTTATATTTTAAGAAAATAATTCTATGAATATAACATCTATTTATATAAAAAATAATACTTTACCCTAAGATGTATATTCAAGGCATTCATTTAAATATAAATAAACTTTATTTTTAATGCACTTTTAAATAACATAAAGCTGAGAATATACTTCCCTTCTATATTTTTTAGGAATTTTCCCCTTTGCTGCGTATCTATTCGTGCCAGGTATCCTCTTCTAGTTCGCTAGTGAATCACCCTTTATTTTTTGGCCAAAATTATTCTTCGACGAATTGTTTGCAAGTCTTATCGATTCTACAGTTTCATCGATACCTTTTGTTTTCAATAGGAACACATCTGATTTCTTCGATTAACCTCATGTCGATGAAACCGCTACTTTCGGTGAGTCACGTTGGAGACCTATCGCAGCCCAAGTTTGTTCGATGAGCTCAGTACTGCAAGACTATTTCACTTCAACCATTACCACCTACTGCTAGCGATTAGTCGCCAAGTCGCGATGGGTAACTGACGAGCAGTTTCCCATTACAGTATAGTGACAGACATGGGATCTTTTTCAACCTGCTCGCCCCTAAACCTTTGTCTAGCTTCCTTAATCTTCTCTTCCTTTGCCTGATCTGCCTCCCTCTGCACTCCGCCACATGTCTTCTTTTGATTGGCTCTGAGATCTTTATCATGCCACTTCATTATGATCTAGAATCACCACCAAAATTTGGTCTTTTGAATTGCTTCCTTAGCGGGCCTCACCACTTAGTTTCCATGTCGTGGCAAATATACATCGAGCACCTTCCGATCATGGTATAGCGACCACCATTTGATCAATTCGTCCAACCATTTGATCGTCCTCATCTACTCGGCCTTTAACCCTGCTTGAGCAGCTCTCTCTTTTCTTTGTCTATTTGTGCCATGTGTCTCTTTTTGGCTTGCCTATGGATCCACCTCGACTGCCAGTAGACACCATCTATCTTGTCATTTCATCCGCCACTAGACCTGGGTTCTTCTTCTATGCCCCACCATGAGGCACATCCTGATTCACTTGCAAATTTACCAGGATGACAACTCATCTGCCATCTTGGTAGTGACTATGTTGCAGGTGATATAGTTTGTGCAACTCCATCTTGCAGTATAGCAATGATCGTTAATCTACTTCAAACTTGCATTCTCGTTAACCTCCCTTTTTCCACACGTACTTAGTCACCAAGTCATAGAGTGTGCATCTCTATCCTACAACATAGAGATGATCGTCAGATCCTCCATGATCACCATTTGATCAATCAAACTTTCTCAAGATTTAGCCTCCATCCTCACCAGTTTGTTGTAAAACTTTGGTTTCCTTGGGATATGTGCATGCATGGGGTTCACCGACTTCAACCTTCTTCATAGCAAAAAACCTTTTGGCTTTTGACAGTTATCATACGGGCCATTTTGAACTTAAACGTTAAACGATCTTATCCCACAAACAATATGGGATAAAGGCTTTCCCTCTACTAGTGCAACACACTTGAAAGTTTCCAAAACCTTTTCCACCATTCTATATGCGTAGGTTTGGGAGTCTTGGTGATGGGAGTTAATCTTTGAACAACTCTATTTTCTTCAGTATACTCCTGCATATAAAACACCTATAGTAAATGCTTGAATGATAAGAAAAAGGGCTTCTATTATAGCACAAAGTATTTTGTAAAATTATATGCTAACGGACTCTAAGAAATCTCATGTTACTGCTGTGAAAAGGCTATTTAGATATTTGAAAGGGATAGTTGACTTTGGTTTATGGTATTCTAAGAATAATGACTTTACCTTGAGTGCTTTTATAGACGCTGATTGGGCAGGTGATGTTGATGACCAAAAGAGTACTACAGGTGGTGCATTCTTTTTGGGTAAGAAGTTGGTGTCATGGGCAAGTAAGAAGCAAAATGCTATCCCTTTATCTAATACATAAGCTTATTACATTTCTACTACTAACAATTGTACTCAAGTAATTTGGATGAAGCAGATATTGAAAAATATAAGTTATTTATGATGAGCCCATTTCTATATACCATGACAATTCAACTGTTATCAATATTTCAAAGAATTTGATATTGCATTTTAAGACTAAGCATATATTAATCAAGTTTCATTTCTTGAGAGAGAAGGTAAATGAGAATGAAGTCAAATTGGAGTATATATCTACAAAGAAACATATTGCATATATCTTTACAAAGCCTTTGCCTAAAGATACTTTTGAATATCTCGGAGAGAAAATGGGGGTGATTTCCCCTCCTAATGAGAACTCATATGCATATATTTGTATTAGTTTGATGAACTTAACAAATCTATCTTGTGATCCAAATTGATGAGTGGTGGCTTCTACTTTGGGGGAGTAGTCAGTGTTGTGGTTTAGATGTTCTATGAGGGGAGGAGAACATTATTTGTCTATGACCCTCAATCATTGATGTGAAAGGAGGAGAAGTAACATGTGAAAAACCCTGAAGCATTTTGGGTTAGAGCTAATATTTATGATTTAAGTTGTTTATCATTTGAGGAGATTGTTGTGAGTTGATTCATTTCTTTGCATTGATTTTTTCATATTCATATATTGTCATCAATGTCAAAGGGGGAGATTGTTGGATATTGGTTGATATGTTGTCATTGACGTCAACATATGTGAAAATATGTGGATATATGGAATATGTTCTCTATGTGTTTCAGTGTTGCAATAAGACATTAAATGCGTTGGTTCAGCTCATGTGTTGTATATGAGCTGATGTTGTTTAATGGGTTTTTTGATAAGTATATCTAGTTGATGCAACAAAATATTTAGAGGTTTTCATGATGATTTGATCGAGTTATGTGATCTTGTATTGTAGTTGGTATTTCACTTGATCAGTATTGTAGGTTTTTGTAAATCCATGTGTATTTCTCTACATTTGTAATATCTTTAGTTACAAATGTGTGGTATGTATTTTGGATGTTGACGTGTGTCCTCAATTCAAGTGGTTCATGATTTGGAGGTCCGTAGGTGAATCTTTCAGTTTGATGGTCAGTTTTGTGTATGTTCTTGAAGTTTGGTATGATAATGATGATGATTCTAGTGATACAAGTCATTGTAGTGTAATTTATGTTGTTTATGGATGTATCTATATTGTGTGCTATGCATATTGGTGGTCCACATTAATTTTTGTGTGTATTATTGAATATTTTCTTGATCTGGTGATTTTTTTCATGTTATGTGACATTCATGGTGATGTATTGTGTTGCAAATGTTCGAGTCATAATTTTTGGAGGTAAAAATAATATTTGCGGTAGTTTTTTAGGTCCAGACCATGTCTTAGCCGATATCATTTTGGTCTGCATGCGTTGTTGTAGTGTGTGTGATTATATTTTTGTAATATGTAGCGTGTAGTGAGTTGACCTTGAAAGATAGGTTGATGGACTGTATAATAATCATTGTAATCACTTGTGAGAGGTATCAATGAGTGAATTTGAATGTGTGTAATTGAATAAGTGTGCAAACAAGTATTTTCATCTTTTGCAACTATGAATGTTTTTTGTAGAGCATATCAGATAGTGAGGTTAACCGGAACTATACTTATGCATGTTGATATGTTATTTCATTACTTCATGATTCTTTGTATTTAATCTGAATGCTTTTGTAAGTCAATGAGACATCTTATAAGGTAGTGAGCCTTCCCTAAAGGTTGTAGACTTTCTAAGTTTTGTATTTTGAGTAGCAAGATCTAGGCAGTGTACCTGAATGCATGTGCATTCCCTATTGGAATATTTCACTTAATCCTAACAGGGTATTATCTCATTGTGGGTAGGTTCCCACCATGGGTTTTCCCTTAACTGGGTTTTCTACATCAAAAATCTTTGTGTTATGTGTGTTATTGATGTGGTGTTGTTTCATGCTTTAATTGTTAATTATTAGATCTAATTTGTGGTTTAAGTTGCAGTAAAGGGTTAAGGTTTTTGGGCAAACTAATTCAGCTCCCCCCTGTTAGGTTTTTGCATTGTTAACAACAAGCTCTTTGTCCAAGCGCTTTTTTGAGAGCATTCAAATTCTCAAGACTTCAAAGTATTAGTGATAGTAGTACAATAAAGTTAAATTTCCTATTGATTGCACATTGGCTTAGTTTGTTTGGTCTTTGCATGTTTGTGTGTTTATAGGTACTCTATTCAAAATGTTAGATTAAATTGGATCTTAACTCCATAAGATCACAACCTTTTTTCCTTCATCTACATTAATATATTACTTATGCAAACTCTTCATCTATGTTGTACGATGAGCTTTAAAGTAAGAAAGAAAGAGGTAGGAGATGAATATTTAAAAGATTCACTAACCAAAAGCTAGATAGTCATATGGGGTTGGATTGGACACCTTTATAATTTTTCATGTACAAGAGTGTAAACAATATATTGAAAAAAACCTAGTAGATTGTATGATATGTTATTGTAGGCTTGTGAAAGGTTGATCAATTATGGGAGCTTATATTTATTTTAAAATTATAAATAGAAAAGGTTGTTTGATGAGTGGTTGATTATATTTTATAAATTTAAATTATTAAATTTATATTTTTATAATAATTATTTTGTCAAAATTTGATGAAAATATAAATTGTTACTTCAAATCAAATTCGATAATCTATTACCAAGACATAAAAATAAAAATAAAAATCAATATAAACCCTATTATTAAAAGGAGAAACCCTTTCAAGAATAAAATCCACCAAGAAAAAGATGAATAAATTGTATTATCAACCATAAGTGTTTATAATACAATAATCTAAAGTTTTCTGCAGTCTTCAATTTGGCAAAATAACTCCTCAAAATAAAAACTTGAAGAAACTTGATAACTCTACCAACACAAGTCCCTAATTTATTAAAATCATTGTGGGAGAAAAGCAATATGGTATCACAAAACAAAAGTCAATAGAACTACTTCATAATTTCCATGCCAGCTTCCTTGGAATAATAAATTCCACCCAAAATAACCTCTTACAATTGTCACAAGGCACATCTCTTACATGTAGACTAAGCAAAGGAATTTATCATCTCTATTTTCATAAATGATATTACAGCTATTGTATACTTATTACTTTATAGTTGTCATCACTATCATAGAGACTCTTACAACTTATGAAACGTTTCATAAACCACAATAATAGTTGGTACTAAAGGAGCGAACCTAAATTTTAAGCAACTACACCATTTTACTTTTACCATGATACTAATCTAGTGAAAAGTAACTCAGTAACTCGTAAATAAATAAATAATTATCGAGGATACTAAAAACATATTTACTGCACAATAAAATATTAATTACCACTATTGATGAAACCCTCTGTTCCTTATGGATAAATTACAAACATTAATAGGGGCAATTAATTACTTGGATTTATAAGATTGATGGAACCTTAAAAATCCCATAGTTTCCAATTTTAATATGTCTATGTAAGGTTGTTGTGCAAACCAAATTAGATTTGAAAACAAACAACATTAATCCTTGAGGGAGGAGAGGGGTTTCTCAAATAGTAACAAATTTTGTGACTAACTACTGAAGGGAAGAGAATATCCAATAGGAAAAATTGAGCTTAAGATTATATCTGACTGGTAAAAGAATTTTCTTGAATTGTAACATGAAAATCATTTCAAAACTGTGTACTGGTAAACAAAAATTAATGCAGTAAATAAGAACAATAACCACAACATGAAAAGCACACCATAACACAATATTTTAACAAGGAAACCCGGTGTGGGAAAAACCTCGGTGGGATTTGTAACCCATAATATTCAATTACCAGCCAATAAGAGAATATTACTGTTTACAATAGGGGCCTGCACATGCAGGAAGGCCAAGTCCCTAGAACGCACTGCTTAGTTACAAAATGAAGTCTCACTGACTTACAAAATTGGATTATGCAAATCCAATGTCATGTATTGCTTCAGGTTAGCATCTACTATGCCAGATTTAGTACCGGTTTAAGCTCTGCAATATACATAAACCCTTATCCCAATAATTTGCAAATTAGGTCTGCTACCATTTTTACATACTTTGCATCCTAAATGATCTACAATTATCTCATACTTATATGATTCATATTACAATCCACCATGCTGGCTTACAAAAGATTTTTCAATTAATTACAAAGTATAATTTACACAAAATTCCTATCGGCCATGGTGCCAGTGATCTTCCTTTTCGGTGCCGGTGATCTGTATGTCAGTGTAGGGTCTGCTGGTGGCAGTGCCTGCCAGTATCCTATGATTACAAGGTTGCCATCAATGACAATACCTTCAATCACCTACAATTTCTCATTGGAGTGTGCATTTGCCAACAATCTCCCCCTTTGGCATTGATGGCAACACTCATGAGAAAAATCAAAACTGTATATCCAAAAATGTTATCCAAAATTGATTTGCCAAAATTGTCTTACCAAAACTGTGGGCTTCCACTGAGTTGATCATTTTTCATCATTTTTCTCATCTCCACTACTCCCCCTTTGGCATCAATGACAAAGGTTGTCATTCACTATCAGTGGAGTGTGGTTCCTGCCTAGATCCTTGTAAGCGGTGGGTTACAATCTGGAAAAGATCTACCAATACAAAATTTTGACTATCGCTGAACCTTTTACTATCCTTTAATGCCACTTCTATTCTCTGAACTGTACTGGTGAGTATGTGCATTTTCTCTTCCGGTGTCTTAATTCTAGGAACCAGAGCCTCAAAAATTTCTTTTCTCAAAGAAATGAGGTAATGTAGTTTAGGACCTAGTTTGCATTTTAAGTTCTTTGCCTTAACCTTTATCTTTTCTTTATCATTTTCTAACTTCTCAATTTTCTCTTCAAGATTTGCAATGCTCTTTTCAATTTCTAAAAATGAATCTGATTTTCCTATTAGGTTGTCAGCAATATTGTTGATTTCATCTTGTGCTTTGCTAATCTCTGAATCTATGTCCTTTGGCAAAATATTAGTTTTACATATATCTCTATACAATTTCTTGAAATCCAAAATTGTTTCTCCTAGTGCCGGTAATAGGGTTTCCATTTTCTCTTTATTCTGCTTTACTATTTCCTCAAATAATTATTCTTTCTCCTTACTCATTCTCTCTTTGAATGTGTCTTCATTTATCTAATCAACTATCAAAATGTTACTGGTGATGTATTTAGACAATGTTTCTAGTTGACCTAAGGAATCTTTACTTCCCACAATGCACTTGGGTGCTATCAATTTAAGAATAGGAATTGTGTCATCAATAGCCTTGTAGGCTCCTACATTACACTCAGCGATCTTCTTAATTGAATCTAATAATAACTCTATCATGTTCATTGGTCTAAATTCTGTCATTGAAGAACCAGATGTCTGCCCAACTATTTTCACAGTCTCCATGTTGCTGGTTATAGTAATAACTTTTCTTGTTTCGACCTTTGGTAGGTCATTTTGTGTTTTCTTTTCTACTAGCAAAGGTTTAGGCTTTTCAGCTGTTGCCGATGGCATTGTCTCTGCATGGACCTGTACCTCAACTTGTTTCAGTTCCTATTTCTCAACCCGTGTCTCAGAGGGTTTCTCTGAGCTCTCAATTGCTGGTTTTTATGATGAAGTCTCAGTATGCTCCTCTGCACTGTCCATTGCCGGTTTCTCTGTCTAAGTAGGTTTTTCTATGCTTATATTTACAGTATCACTAAACCCAATCTCAACATTTGTAGCCGGTGACTCAGTAGCCACATCTTTCTTCTTATCCTCAGTGGTCTCTTTGTCCATCACAATGTTTACCTCATGGGTGTCTATATTCATAGTGTACAAATTTTTAGACTCAGGATTTGTATCCTCTTGACGAGTCTCCATACTCTTTGTAGCCAGTTGATTGTGAGTAGTATGTGTCGGTGGAGTATTAGAAGGAGGTGGGGTAAGTTATCAGTTATCTTAAGGGTCAGAGGTCCACCTTCCTTACCTTTCCCCTTATCCTTATCCTTTTGATAGACTCTGATAGTCTTAGGTCTTTTAAGTTCTTCCTATTTTTCCTTTTCAACAAAGAATATGTGCCATTGATCCGCAGCCTCTTCAGAAATTTCATTCATTCTTCCTGCCATAAGTGCAACATGCCAGTGACTGGTTGAAAATACTGTCCGGTTGGCCTTAGTGATTAATTGATCTATCTCTTTAGTGGAGTTCACTGGGTGAATAGCAAGCAATTTTTCAATTTTTCAATTTTTATCTAATTCAACAATAACTACCCTTCTAGCTTCTAGTCTCATATATAAATCATTAGGTATTTCATCAACAATCTCCATCGAAAATTTCTTGTATATGTCCAAGTCTAAAATTACACTATTCTCTACACTCTCTTTATCATCAGCAGAAAGTGTGTTATAAAACTTTCTAATATTTTTCAATTTTCCATCTTTTGTTATTTCACTTACAAGTTTTTCCAGTGGAGAAATAACCTATTTTACCTTCTTTTTCTTTGGAGCTAACTTCTTAACTATTTCTTTTGTCTTGTTCTTCTAGGTGTGTGTGAGGGTACCGGTGAGGGTTTTCATTTCCTTTCTACCCTTTTGAATACAACTAGTATATCACTTTCAAAAGAAGTTGCAATCAGTGAAAGATGAGCTTCCAGTTGAAGTCCTTCTAGCTCACTTTCCTTGATACCAGTTTTGCTCAGCACATCTTCCTTAATAGATTTAGCTTGTCTAGTTCCCTTCCTCATTATTTTTTCAACTTTCTTAACTCTTTTCTTACACTGAATGCCACTTTCAATTGTTTCTGCATTGCCAAAGACTTTCTCAGATGGTTCATTTGGTGCTTCAAGGAGTGCTTTTGCATAAGTTTCAATGATGTTATCATCTATTTTATATCCCATTTCAGTTACCCAGATAGTCCTAGGGACAACTGCCTCCATCTAGATTTCATCTTTTTTAATTACAAAACATATTTCCTTTTGATATTTATCTATAATTGCCTAAGACAACCTTATTCTTGTCTACATTCGAGCCTTTATCACTTGAAAATGTTCATTTATATTTTTCTCTTTGTTTTATCCCATGTTGTTTAATGTGTCCAATAGTTGCTTTACTGCCGGTATATCAAAGCCAAAGTCTTTTCTACGAATACCAGGAACTTCCTTAGTAATGTACAACATCAAACATACAAGCAAATTTCAAAATCTAAAAGTTCCTTTCTTATCTCCTTTGATCTTCTTTAGATTGTCTATCAATTCATCTTTAAGCCATTCACAAATGTCAATCTTAGCATTGTTGTTCACTATGTCATAAGAACTTTTAATACACAAGCTAGAGACTGAGTTTAACCTATTATCATGTGTGGCTTTATAGCCAAGGATCATACTAACAAATATAACATTTATGTCCTTTACATCATTGACTCTAAGTGATCTCTTGTCAAATGTTGCGTCGGTTAGGTCCATTACTGTGTCTTTAGAGACCTTTTTAGTTCTATCAGGCCTGCTACCGGTGGAAGGTAACCCTGTTACTGCCTTAACTGCTTCTTTTGTGATCTTATGGATGGAATCCAACCAAAAGAATTTTCCATGCACTCTTCTTAGCACAAACCTTATAACATCCTTGGGAAAATCTGGGATACTAAGGATTTCAGTAAAACCTAGGGTTTCCACTACCTTATGTTCCAGTTTGATATTGCCATTTACATCACAAATCATAGTCCTATACATGTTATTGATTTCTTCATCTCCTAATTCCTCTATATGACAATGTATGTATATCCTAGGGTCTTCTGCATAAACTACTCCCTTAGGAATTTGAGAGAATGCACCTAGGGTATCATCTTTCTTCACTGTTTTGGGAGCACATTTGAATACGGGTCTAGGGCTCTTAATAACCTCAATCACAGTAGGGTTCACTATAAATTCAAGAACAAAGGAGGATGCCATGGTTATAAATACCTCAATCTTCCTTTAGGTATGTGTGCTTGAATGACTTGCTTCCTTCTCGCTATGGATGCCCTTGCTCAGAATTTTCACACTCATAGAGATTTGAATTCTCGGTGAGTGAAAAGGGAGCCAAAACACTTACTTTATAAAGTTATTTTCTCCAACTACCATATTTAATGCTTGCTGGTTAAGTCAAAACTTAACTCATCTACTGGTAAGAAAGTATTTCAAATTCTCACCATCAACCGAGGGTATATTAGCATGTTTTTCAATTTGTTGCCAAACCCCCAAAGGATTTTCCTTTAGTTAGATGAAGAGTCACCTGTTGGTGGAGTGTTACTCTATTCTGTCGGTGGAGGAGTATTCCCATCAACATTGTGATCTGACTTTCTGATCCATTATTTTGAGAATTCTTGCTTTACCTCTTCATCGTTTTCTTTACCTTTCAAGCTGGGTCTTTTTTTATTTGCTGGTGATGCCTTACTTCTACAAAATTTAGCAATATCTCCAATCTTGTTACAAACATAACAAGTCACATTGTTTTTCTAAATAGCTTTCCCATATCCTATGCCGGTATGTGTTCTACATTGATTAGATAAGTGTCCAAATCTTCCACAAACATAATGTTGGTGTAAATAATTATTCATCTTGGATATTATTACACTTACTTAAGTTTACTTAGGAAATGCATTTCATCGTAGTTTGGGTATGAGACACTTCGGTGTTTGTGCCACATTGGGATAGTGTGTGTAGGAGAAATTCCACCTTTTATGGTGTTGATCTTGTTGTTACACTCCGCATTCAGTGGGTGATCCACCTCATGTGGACTATTATATTATTTTTCCTACTTACCTACACCTATTTCCTACCTACCCTTGTTTCTTATTGAGCCACATGTCATGTTTGTGTGCTCTCATATCCATAAGCCTTGCCTATATAAGTAGGCTCATCTACATTGTATGTAATTTGAACTATTGATCATTTTCTATTGATTAGAATATAGTTTATTCCTGTCCTATATTGTGTCTCTATTTTGTACATTTAATTCAGCTCTTGATCTTGGCAAAATCTCACATGGTATCAGAGCCATTAGAGTGTCATTGATTCATCTTGAAGAGGCATTATTGCAATGTCAAGAGGCAGATCTAAGGAGTAGCATCTTTTGGAGGCATCCTAGACCAGATCATTCCTCGCCATTGCATTTAGGAGGCCATTTCCATGAATTTTGGTTATAAAGTCGGCCTATTTTGGTGAGAAACTTTTTCTCACCAATTTTGCTATTATTGTACGAATTTCAAAAAAAATTTCAAAAACAAATATTTGAAAAAAAAATTTTCATAAAAAATTTTCGTCAAAAATTTTTGAAAAAAAAAATTCGAAAAAATTTATCAAAAAAAAATTTTAAAAAATTTGGTTTGTGAGGGGTCCATAGACCCCCCTCGTGACCCCCGTGACCCATAGGGTTTGCAGATCCTGGCTCCGCAGCCACCAGTGGCTTCACTGCTACAGCTCCACCCGATAGCTCCTGCAACCACAACCACCTCCCACCATGCGCCGCCACCGCGGAGCTCCCGGCAGCTTCGCCCCTACGCAGCTCCTCCGCAGTGCCCCCACACAGCTCCCCCAGTTGTAGCCTCCCACCACGCTATCCTCTGCGCCACCCCCAGCCTGCCCTAACTCAACCGATCCACCGCAGTTGCCTTGCCACAGTCACCCCACTGCAACTGTAGCAGACCTCCTGGAGCTCCTCCCTACCGCATTGTGCCTCCTTGACGTGCCACCCCTGTCAGCCCCTCCGGCCCTTCCGACACTACTGGCCCCTCTGACACCACCCACTCTAGGCACCGCCGACGACTCCTATCATCGGATTCTGACAACTGCTGCCGGTTCTCTGGCATTTTCTGGGCGCCGCTTGCTGGTTTCTGGCGACCACCACCAGTGCCAGCAGGGCTTGCCTGAGCGCCTAGTCAGTAGCCCAGTTGGCTACCCAGTCAGCAACCCAGTTGGTTGCCCAGTCACCTGCAACATCATTCTGCCAAATCAACCTGCACAGTTAGCTTTTTTTCGGCCACTTAGAACATGCCACATCAGCGCCCAGTCAGCCATGAAGTTTTGGCGATGATCATATGGTCATCAAATATAACCCCACAGATTGCTGATGTCATCATTTTAAAAAAAAAATTGTAGACCCCTCTCATTGAGCTTTTTGATTTTGTAATTCAACTTCAAATGGCCATATCTTGCTCATTTTTGCTCCTTTTTTTTCGAATTTTTTTTTGAAATGGGCTAGAATTTCATGTAATTTCACATGGTGGAATTATTTTCTAATTTTCATTGACATATTCTTTAGAATTCTCAATTTTTGGTGACTATACTTGTCCAATCCCCTTTTCTACAACTTCCAGGTCTCCGTTCGGGCTCATACTAACTCCTTTTTAGGTGCCATTTTTTTTGAAAGTGCATTATTTTTTGTACTTTCATCATATGGTCTTATTTGGCCAATTTGGCATTCGTATTGCATAGATCTATCTTTTTGATCTTTTGCTTTGTATTTCTCAGCCTATTGGGATAGTTGTTAAAAAAAATCAGAAGTCCACCTTGCCATTGATTACAAGTGGCCTATTGCACAAGCACTACATATAAAGTGCCAAAATCATCAATTTTGGGGGGGTACTTTGATTGATTGAATTTGGGGGGTGCCTCTTGTGCTTTTGTGCTCTTGTGTTCCTTCCTTTTTGCTGCTATGGGTTCTTCTAAGTTTCCTCTCTTAACTCCCCATAATTATGCTACTTGGAAAATTGATGCATGGAGTAAACTTATGGAAAAAGGACTAACTCATTACATTGATGGAACAATTGTTGCTCCTGCTAATCCTAAGGTTGATCCAGTTGGTCACTTGGATTGGCTCACCAAAAATATCATGGCAACTGGTACCTTAAGAAAGTATGTATCAAAGGATCTCATTTTTCATATTGAGAAGTGTACTCTAATCAAGGATGCTTGGCAAAAGTTTCAAGACTTGTATGGTCAAGTTGATGAGATTAGGATATATCAAATTGATAGTGATCTCACCATGTTAGATCCCAAGAACTTTGATACTATACAAGATTATGTCACTAAGGCAAATGAGTTGAGGGCACAACTCAAAGATTGTGGCATTGATAAGAAGGATACTTAATTGATCTTCAACTTGATAGGCAAGCTTCCAAAAGAATATGTAGTATTTGTTTCTAGTTTCCAAACCCATAGGATGACAATGGGCTCAAGCTACACAATGCCTACATTTGATACCTTCAATGAAATGTTGATGATGGAAAAAACTAAGTTGATAAGCATGGGCATTCTTAAGGCTTCTAAGTCTCAAGCATTAGTGGCAAATCAAGGGAACAAAGGAAATCAAGGAAAGGACAACTCAAACAAGAAGAAATGGCAATCAAAGCCTAAGGACAAAGCATCATCCTCTCCACAACAAGGAGATACATTCTCTTCCAAGAGGGATAATTCACCAAAGAGGGAGAGACCTACTTGTGCCTATTGTAAAAAGGTTGTTCATGAGGAGCATCGTTGCCATTCTAAGAAGATTGATGAGCTCACACATATCCTCAAAAAACATAACATTGATTTGCCTAATGTCTACAAGAAGGATGATTCATCAACTTCCACTTCCTCACATTCAAAAGGAAAAGGGCAAGAATTCATGGCTTCTACAAGTGGGAAGACTCACTCTTTTATGACAAGAAAAGAAAAATCTCTTTGTGCTACTATCAGTCACGATTCAGAGAGATGGCTTCTAGATTCAGGGGCTTCTCATCATATGGCATCTTCATAGTCTATGTTCTCTACATTTGAGCCTTGCACCATGCCACAGATTTTGATGGACAATCATACATACATGGATGTGATTGGGAAAGGATCTACTGACATTGGGGATAACTCCTTCAATGATGTGTTGTGTGTACCCCACTTGACAAACAATCTCCTTTCTATCTATCAAATCACACATGGCATAGCTAAGAGAGTTGTGGAGTTCACACCTGAGTAAGTTTTCATTCGAGACTTGGAGACTAGAGCTATCATTGTGACTGGGGTGGTTGATCATGCATCTCGGTTATACTCCTTTTTAGATTTTGTTAATGATGATGATTTTACACTTGACGATTCTACGCATGATGATCAACTTCTTGTGATGGTTTAGATTTTGAGGAGAAATTTGGGCACTTGAACATGGGGATTGTCACATGTGACCCCATTCTTGAGCCTTCTATTTCATCTCCTCATATTGATATCACATCACCTATTGCACCTGATGATGTGGATAGTGCAATAGTTTTGCCTTCATGTGATTCAGTGTAGTAGGATATTCATTGTCTTCCAGCTTCAGATTCATGGGATGATTACTTGACAGACATTGTAGGTTTTGTAGCGTCATAAATTGTATGCACTTGCTAGGGTGGTACAATTTCACACCTAGTTTAGCACTCACCTTGGCGCATTTTGCATTTTGCATTGCATTTCCCCTTTAGCACTTAATTAATCAAATTAATTAGGTCTAAGGTTCTATTTTATCATCTCCCACATCATAAAGTTGGGCCCTTTCATTAAAGCATGCCCTTTTCATTTTATTCCTCCTATACATCATTTAATCAAAAACCCTAATTAGGTCCTATTTTGAACTTGGGGGCTTGGTTTCGGGGGTCAAAACATCTCGAAATCACCTGTAACTTCGGGATTATCTCTAAAATCATCATATCCGACGGCCCTGAAAATTTGGCGAAAAGTTATCGGGACCATGGCGCCCGGAGTGCACATGGTCTTGGACATTTTTCCCAAAATTTTAGGAGCGCGATCCAATCATAAAATAAAGCTTAACCCCAAGAAATTGACAGGATATTCAATCTCTAGGTCGGCCAAAAGATGAAATTATGACCTAGGGTTTCATATATAAGAGCTCTCTTTCTTCATTTGAAAGGAGGGGATTTTTGGTTTTCAGGAACCTCATATGCAGCGAAAGAGCAGATCTTGAAGAATTCAACAACATTCAACATTCCTCTATCAAGCATTTATCAATTTCATTCATCCATTTAGGGCTTGGAAGACATTGAAGAACAATAGGAGATTACCGACTGAAGATTGGCTTGTACTCCTCCCTTGGGGGTTGGATATGATTTCATGTTGTTTTCATGTCTTTGCATTAGCTTCAATATATCCTTTATTCATGCTTTAGATCACTTTTCATCCTTGTTTAGAGCATTTACATTGTCATTTACAAGCAATTAGGGTTTACTTTCTAGGTTGCTCTAGTTTGCTTTGCATTTTAGGACCTTGCACACACACTAGGTCTGCACACACAATACATTTACAACACAACTTGGCTATTCATGGAGGTGGAAATCACCGAAGTGGGGGTTTGACTAAGGCAAAACCCTATATAGCCACCCACCACACCTTTTTAGATATAAGTGCAGGTTTCAAAATTCGGACGACACGTCAAGTTACAGATCCGGAAGAAGCAGACGGAGACCGAACTTCACACCAAATCTCAAAGCAAAAGATCAGGACAGGGGCGTGGGGCACCCTGGTCCTACCAGGATAGGGGCGCTGGGCGCCCTAGTCCCTGGGACAGGGGCGCTGGGTGCCCTGGTCCTTCTGATAGTAGTTTTCAGCATTTTTGACAGCTTTGCAAAACAGCAGTTTCCGGAGCAGTTTCAGGGGCAGAATCAGGACAGTGGCGCCCGCGCCCCCATCCCGAACATTTTCAGTCAGATTTTAACTCCAGGTATGCATTTGCACTCTTGTCTTATCCTTGTATTTATAGTTGTTTATTGTTTAATCTCTATTCTGCAATCTTGTTATTAGTTCATACTTGCATTTTGAGATTAGGGTTTGAACTTGCATCATTTGATCTTATTGTAAAGCGGAAAAAATCGCGGTCAAACCCTAGTTGTTCTCCCCTCTTCCGACTCTGAGGAGAGAGAAGGGAGGTTCGCTAGGATTGGATTGTTTTTCACTTAGGGGAGAGACTTTACATTCAAAAGAGGGGTTGAGACTCATAAGATCCAATCCCACGCAATGCAAGATTGGATGCTAAATGAATTTCAAGGGTTAGGACAGCAAGGCTACCCTCTTTTGTAAAGAATGTTGTTAAGGAAATTAAGCTAAGCATGCATAGAAAGTCATAAAGATTCACTTATAAACTGAGTTCAGGTTATAGGATGAAGCTGTGGACCTGGAATTAGCAGTAAAATGTCGATACGGCGCTGTCCTGTAAATTTGAGCAAAAGTTGTCGGGACGATGGCGCCCGGCGCCACAGTCCTCCAAAAAATCTGTGAAACAAAAGGGGATCTGTTCGTCTCTACACAAGGATTCCAGATCTTCAATTTCAGCCGCATACCTACAACCTACACACAGAAAAGCGAAGACGATTGGGGGGTTAGGGATTGGGGGTTTGCCTTTAGGTCAAACCCCGGTTTTGGAATTAACCAAGAAATGAGCAAGAGCTGTAAATGTAAATGACTGTAAAACAAGTACTAATACCTTGTTCTAAGGATGTTGGTATCCTTATGTGCGAAGGTTTAGATGTTGTATGTTGTATGTTGTATGTGATCTCCTCTTCAATGGTTGAATCCTTGTCTTGAATGCAACACTTAGCCTTGAATGGAGACTTGAGATGATCAATTGCTTGAAGGAATGCATGAATGCTTGAATGCTTGAGTATAGTTTCCATGCCTTTTCCATCATATCGAATGAAAGAGGAAAATGTAGTTTATATACTTGTCATTTAGGGCTGATAGACTGATTTTCCCGACCTTAGGCCGACCAGGGAAAGTTAATTTCCAAATTGCAAACAAAAAGACCCGAGTCCCTTAGGAGACCGGGCCCAAAATAGGACCCATTGACCAGGGCGCTGGGCGCCCTGGTCCTGAGGGACCAGGGTGCTGGGCGCTTTGGTCCCACCTCCCGAGACAGCAGGGTGCAAGGAGGTTCAGGCCAGGGTGCTTGAAAAATGCAGTTTTCGGTGTCATGAGCAAGTTTTGGGGTCTCCATTCAAGTTGCATGTTGCGTCGCCATCGTGAAGACCAAAATGCAGTTGAAATTGCAAGTGTCACAATTTTAGGACGCTACATTTAGCCCCCACTTTAGCGGGAGTATGTATGCTCATACTTCCAGTAAAGTACAAGGAAACAACATTGAAAGACTTTCACCACGTCAAGGAGGCAAGATACACCGAGCCCCCAGTGGACTAAGGATCTTACAACTTCGATTGACAAAGTAAAAGGGAAGATCACGAGGAAGAACCATGACTATCAGTAGTAAGGTTCCCTCACTATGAGTCATGCAAGAAAGATATCAAAAATTTTCAAGGCAAGGCCAAATTTGCCAAGAAATTTTCAAGTATCTTGAAAAGATATGAACGGGATGTATGCCCCCCTATGTTAAAGCGGTCGCACACGCCTCACCGGGGGTGATTGTTTTAACGTAGTGATACATATAAGAAATGAGAAAGGAGCATGTTATCACAAGGATTTAGCCCCCAAGTGTGAGATAAACCCAAGGATAATAGACACAAAACACAAAGCACGAGGTGACTTTGCTTTCCTCGGGGTCAGTATGCTGTATGATAATTCATGTATATATATCATATGTATGTATGCATAATTGTTCTTCATTCCCTAATCAAGGAAGGTCACCTAGAAGAAGGGAACACATGTGTCTTTTGAGTCAACATGAGAGAGATCGAGAGATCTCAATGCTTTGCATCGTCCTCAAGTAGACAACACCAAGGACAACAAATAGAAGAATGAGAATAACATATAGAAGAAGTAACAAAAGAGAGGGGGAGAGAGTCTACTATGCTAATGTAACTAGTCTAGCACGTCATCTACCCCCTGATCTTGCTGATCAATGTTTCGGGAAGGCAGGGAACACGCTAGAGGAGGAACATCCAACACAGCAGATGGAGCTATCACAAGATCCAAACAAGGGCTATGTTCATGTTCCGAGCCACATTGTTCTTGTCTAGGAGCTAGGATAAGTGCTTTAGAAAATTCGTTAGATAAATGGTTATCAACATCAACAAGTTCATATTCACTATCAGAAGCAAGAGGAGTAACATTTTCATCTATATCATCATCAAGATTTATAAAAATAGGATCTTTAACTTGCACAGGATCAAGACCATCATGCATCTTATGTTTAGGAGATTTAGGCTCAATGTCCGGCTGAGGAGAAAATGGAATAATGCTTGTTGAAGGTGTTTTTGGAGATTGCAAAGTTTGAGAAGCAGCTGCCTGAGCTCTAAGACGACGCTTTCGTCAGCGTTCACGTGCAGAACGATTTCGTCTAGTCTTAGTAGGAAGTTGCGAAGACTGAGGAGGAGGAATGTTCTCATCCTTAGCACTTGGGTGTTTAGGTTGTGGTCTCTTAGGCTGGATAATAGGAGAAGAAGAAGGTCTCTTCTCTCTATAAAAAGAAGGAGGAGGAACTGCTCCATACAAAGGAGGAATTTTCGGTTTAGGGAGAAGACCAAGTCCATCATGACGAGGAGGTATAGGTCTACTCTTAGGAAGTTTAATAGGTATAGACATAGTCACATCCATAGGGATGGGTTGAGATTCTTCTTGAGGAAAGACATTAGTTTTATCTTTCAAAGGAAGAACTTCCTTCTCAAGAATGATATGAATGTCAAGTTTAGGTGTTCTAGGTTCACTTAGAGATAAGATCATATCTGTTTTCCACTTTTGATAAGATTTGAAAAGATGATCACTTCGCGGAGGAAGAGATTGGAATTGTTTAGGCCAAAAGTAATCAAGAGGAACACTAGAGGTTCTTTCAGCTGGTTTAAAGAGACTATGATTGACAGTCACAACTTCACCATTATGGGGAAATTTCAAACACTTATGAATAGGAGAAGCAATAGCTTTCATGGAAGATAGCCAAGGATAGCCAAGCTTCACACGAAATCGTTCGGAAGATGGAATAATAGCAAAGTTCACATCAAGAGATTTGTTATGGACTTCAATAGGCAATGTAATAGAACCAATTGCAGGAGAAGAAAATGCATCAAATAATTTCACAATCACATCTGTTTTGTCATAGATCACTTGATTCAATTGCAAAGTAAAAAGAAATTCTTTAGTAATAACATTAATCATGCACGAAGGATCAATAAGCACTCCACGGCAAGGTGTATTCTTGACTTTTGCAACTATGTATAAAGGACCATCAGGTGCCCTAATGGTTTCGCTAGAATCAAATGTGATGGAAGGTTCTTTAGGGTTTTCTTGCTGCTCTACAAAGTTAATCACATTCGGAGTCATAGACACAAGACCATCAGATGAGAGAGAGGAATCATTAGCCTCAATTGCATTAGAGGTATGAGAAGGCAATGGATCAGTGAAAATCTGAAGATTTTGATTAGGAGGAGCTACAGATGTGTTGCCTTTATCATTCACTCCAGAAACAGAGATAGTATTATTATCAATCAAATCTTGAATTTTACCCTTTAAAGAAAAACATTTTTCAGTATCATGCCCAGGCTGACGATGAAAGTGACAAAAAGATTTGTTATCAAAATAAGGTGAAGTAATCTTTGCAGGATCAATTTGTCTTATAGGAGGAAGAGTAAGCACATTTTGTTCCAATAACTTATTCATAATACTATGCAATGATTCATTCAAAGGAGTGTACTTTCTTTCTTTCTTGAAAAATTTAGAAATAGGAGGCACACCTGATGCTGCATTCACATTGTTGTTGATGATGTTTTCATTGAATTTGATGGAATCTCTGTTCGGTTTAAACTTCCCAAATGGTTGTTGACTGCTATCACCCTTATCACTCGGAGCCATAGGATGTGATTGTTCCATTTGACTCACAGTCAGTTGATAATTGTGAAGAGTGGCGCACAACTGTTGGAAAGAAGTAAACTCAGAAAACAGGAGTTTGTCTCGAATATCTTTTTGTAAATTAGAAATAAATATTCTTTGAATATCATTGTCAGGCACTGGAAAAGAAATTTGGGCATACAAATGCTTATATCTACCAATAAAATCAGTCACTTTTTCTTTAACACCTTGTTTACAATGCATTAAATCAATCAAAGTAACTTTAGGACTTATATTGTTTTGAAATTGTTGAATGAAAGCATTTGCAAGTTGTTCGAAAGAAGTAATAGAATAAGAAGGCAACGAGAAATACCATTGTAGGGCTTTGTCTCTTAATGTTCTAGTAAATAGTTTTGCAAGCAACCTTTGGTCATAAGCAAAATCAGTACAAATTGTTTGAAAAGTCTTAACATGTGTTAGAGGATCTCCTTGACCATTATAAAGTTCCAAATGCGGGATTTCAACATGTTTAGGAGGAATAGCTCAGACAATGTCAAGAGAAAGTGGGCTCGCAACATCAAATGTGGGCACACTAAACTTAGATTGATTCATAGAGGCAATTTGTTGCTGTAAAGAAGAGACAGTTTGTGCAAGATTGTTAATGGTCGCTTCAGTCAAAGAATTCATATTAGATGTGTTAGATTGAGATGGAGGTGTTATGTTATTGAAAGAAGGTAGAGAGTAAGGTGGTGGGACCCTATGATAATTAGTCATAGGAGATGATTGGACAGGAGGAACACTACAAGGAGGAATAGAATGATTAAATGAATTGCCCCCTTGCGTCATGTTCATTTGTGATGATATAATAGGCACACTCATTGGAGGAATGAATGAAGAAGTCGGATTGAATGAAGGAATAGGGTTAATTGAAGAAGAAGGGTTGCCCCCATGACTGGAGATCACAGGAGGAATGTCTTGTATAGAGGTAGCCATTATGTTTGATGTAAAGGTAGGTATACTAGCAATAGGAGTTGTCAAAGGAATAGAATGATTGTCTTGGGTAGGAGGTTGTGTATAACCTAAAGTTTCAGCACAACTCTTCATAGGCATCACATTCGAATTCACAATGTGTGAAATACCACGCAAAATATCAATTCCATTTTTATCACTTTGAAGCATACGTTTTAGACCCTCAATTAAAGGAAGAGCTTGACTATCAGGGTATTCTTGAGACATCCATTGTCGAAAATCGTCAAATTGGTTATCCAATTTTGAAAGTTGTTCTACAGAAACCTCATGGAGAGCTTCTTCATCATTAGGAGGATTAGAGGAATTACCCATGTCCTCGTTAAAAAGGCCATTCAAATTAGGTTCCATCTCCTCAGTAGTTAAACCTCGGAAAGACTTAATTCTATGGCTTCGTCTAACGGGAATAGTGTAAGTAGGGCTTATTGTTGTAAAACTCATGCACTAGAGAAGAAAATTTTGAATTTAGAGGTAGCAATTTTCAGTAAGATCAACCAATTTTCTGGATTTAAGCTGTTAAATGCAATCACAACAGTCTCCCGAAATTTCGGAAAAAAAGTCCGGGACTGTGGCGCCCAGAGTGCAACACGGTCCCTGCAACTTTTTTCAAAATTTGCAGGGATGAAAGGTATGATGATTTTAGAGCTAATCTGAAAAAATTGAGTGATTTTACGATCTGTAGATAGGCCAAATTAAAGTTGCAAATTCAAAATTGAACCCTATCAAGATTGTCGAAAAATGCAAAATTTGAATTTTGAAAAAGAGAGGGAAACTGAAATTTTGAATTTTATGATTTTAGAGGGAATGTCAAAAGCAATGCAAATTTTGAAATTCAAAAATTAACTCAATTTCATGCAAAATTCAATTTTGAAAGCGGAAATCGAAGTTGTTGTAATTAAGCACTTAATTTCAAAAGTCACAAAATGCAAGAATTTGAATAAAGCACTGAAATTTCGAATGACTGCAAACACAATTTTCAGATTTATGATAATAAAAACGCAATTTTGACACAAAATTTTAATTTCAATGACTTTTGAATGATTAGAAGCCTTAGACCAGGCAATCGCAAGACCAACTTTGACTGTAATTTTGAAAGTGTTATAATTGACAAAATCAGCCAAAATTCTGGATTTTAGTAGGAAAATACAGCAAGATCTCGCTCCCAAAATTTTGGAAAAAATGTCGGGGACGATGGCGCTCGGAGTGCAACATGGTCCTCGCAACTTTTTTCCAAATTTTCAGGGATGAAGGATATTGTGATTTTATTGCAGAATCCAAAGTTACAGCTGATTTGGAGATGTTTTGATTGGTCAAATTGTCAGACAAAGGGTGAATTAAGAGGGTTTCAAAAATTAGGGTTTTGACATTTAACCACTTAATTTTTAGAATTAAAGCACAAATATGAATTGAAAATTTGTAATAGAAAGGCAGATCTGAAACAAGCATTAACATTTAGACATTTCGCAAGTTCAATTACCAAAAAGAAAATTTAGGGTTTTTATGCAATCACCTCTAAAATTTTGCAAAAGATCAAACATGGAAATGTAATCAATTTTTTCAGATCTAAGCATGAAAAATCAAAAAGGATGTTCACGTCGGGTTCACCAAAATGTAAAGCGGAAAAAATCACGGTCGAACCCTAGTTGTTCTCCCCTCTTCCGACTCCGAGGAGAGAGAAGGGAGGTTCGCTAGGATTCGATGGTTTTTCACTTAGGGGAGAGACTTTACATTCAAAAGAGGGGTTGAAACTCATAAGATCCAATCCCACGCAATGCAAGATTGGATGCTAAATTAATTTCAAGGGTTAGGAAAGCAAGGCTACCCTCTTTTGTAAAGAATGTTGTTAAGGAAATTAAGCTAAGCATGCATAGAAAGTCATAAAGATTCGCTTATAAACTGAGTTCGGGTTATAGGATGAAGCTACGGACCTGGAATTAGCAGTAAAATGTCGATACGGCGCTGTCCTGCAAATTTGAGAAAAAGTTGTCAGGACGATGGCGCCCGGCGCCACGGTCCTCCAAAAAATCCGCAAAACGAAGGGGGATCTGTTCGTCTCTGCACAAGGATTCCAGATCTTCAATTTCAGCCGCGTACCTGCAACCTACACATAGAAAAGCGAAGATGATTGGGGGGTTAGGGATTGGGGGTTTGCATTTAGGTCAAACCCCGGTTTTGGAATTAACCAAGAAATGAGCAAGAGCTGTAAATGTAAATGACTGTAAAACAAGTACTAATACCTTGTTCTAAGGATGTTGGTATCCTTATGTGCGAAGGTTTAGATGTTGTATGTTGTATGTTGTATGTGATCTCCTCTTCAATGGTTGAATCCTTGTCTTGAATGCAACACTTAGCCTTGAATGGAGACTTGAGATGATCAATTGCTTGAAGGAATGCTTGAATGCTTGAATGCTTGACTATAGTTTCCATGCCTTTTCCATCATATCGAATGAAAGAGGAAAATGTAGTTTATATACTTGTCATTTAGGGCTGATAGACTGATTTTCCCGACCTTAGGCTGACCAGGGAAAGTTAATTTCCAAATTGCAAACAAAAAGACCCGAGCCCCTTAGGAGACCGGGCCCAAAATAGGACCCAGGGACCAGGGCACTGGGCGCCCTGGTCTTGAGGGACCAGGGCACTGGGCGCTCTGGTCCCACCTCCCGGGACAGCAGGGTGCAAGGAGGTTCAGGCCAGGGTGCTTGAAAAATGCAGTTTTCGGTGTCATGAGCAAGTTTAGGGGTCTCCATTCAGGTTGCATGTTGCGTCGCCATCGTGAAGACCGAAATGCAATCAAAATTGCAAGTGTCGCAATTTTAGGACGCTACACTTCCAATTTCAACAAGGGAATAGAAATCCTAATAGATATCCCGTGGCTCTCTCTTTCACAAAAAGAAGTAGCCAATTGTGTGATATCTCTAGGCTCTTTCGTATTCCGTAATGTGTGTCAAAAGGTAGGATTAGGGCATGTTAACCTAGTCTCGCTTTTTCCCCTACACATTTTGGTGAACCTGACGTGAATCTATCATTGCTTCCTCTTGCATTGCGTTTGTTAGATCTAGATCTAGATTTAGTGTGTTTTCATTTCATTTTCATTAAAAAGGAAAAAAAAAAGTGTGTTTCTTTGCATCGTGTGTTTAAATTTTATGCAATTTCAAAATGTCAGATTTTTATTTGCAAGATGTTCATATTTGTGATGATTATGAGTTAGATGAAGCTTTAGTTGAATTTTTGAAACCTAAATATACCAAACCTTCATTTTACCAAAAACTCATAAACATTGTTACTATGCCATTTCGTTGTGATGAGAATGATAAGTCGAATGATTCCTCTCAAGGGTACATTCCTATCAACTCTTCGACTAAATCTAGTAACATGGTTGTTTTCAATGATCCCCTCTATGAAGAGATATCTCCTTTTGAATCAAAAGATAAACCTTTTAATAGATATGATCATGCTTTGTTGGATGATGCCCTTGATGACTTTGTGTCTCCTAAAAAACACTCCCTTCATGATGATCCTTTTGTGCAGGAAGATGACATTATCCCTACATTTCCTAGTGATGGCATTTCCTTTTCCAACAAAATTCCCACTAGAGATGATGAATTAATGATAAATGCTTACCCTTTTCCTAAAGTTTGTCTTACCCATAAGCATCCCCTAGAGAAAGAAGATGAAATAATAAGCAATTTCCTTAATTCTCTCTCCCCTAAAGATCATATTGAACATATTTTGAGGAAAGAGGATGAGTTTAACACATCTATTGATGCTCTCCCTCCTAAGGATGAGGAATTAATAAACAATGTTATCTTCTCTCCCGAAATTGACAATACTTCAAACATTCCTTTCAACAACCTCACTATTTGGGATGAACCATTAGAAGAAGGTGTAGATTATTCTCTCTCCCTTGATAATTTTTCACCTTCCTTGAATCTCAATTATTCTCCTTCTAAAAATAAAGCATCTCCCTCTCCTCAACTTGGTTCTACTCATAAGGAAACCCTAGTTCAAAGCAAGATGGTTAACATCTCTTTCAAAGATCTCCCTCTCAAAAGTGAGACTTTAGAGAGTAATGTTGATTCTTCTCCTAGAGAGTTTATCCCTCATGTAGATCCTATGATGATAAAGGATGATATGACCTTCCCTAGTATTACTCTTCCTACTAGAACATCAATGCCTATCCCTTGTCTCTCTCCTAAAATTGATTTGATCCATGATAAGATTTTAGTGCAAGAGAAGACTATCAATAATTCTTCCAACACTTTTGTTCATTCTTCTAAACCATCCTCAATCAATTTGATACATGTGAATGAGACACCTAACAAACCTCTCTTCATTGTCCAAGGTGGTTGTCCTTCTCAAAATTCTCAACCTTTAAATAAGCCTATCTTAGTGGTTCAAGGTGGTTATGCTAATGATTCTTTTTGCACTCCTAAGAAACCTATTATTACTGTGCAAGGAGGTTATTCTTCTAAGAGCCCTTATGAGTATGCTAAGCAACTAACTAGAGAGAATTATCATGCAGTTGCCCATACTTATAACATAAGAAACAATAGGCAACCTAATCCTCCTCCAGTTATCCCAACTTCACTTCCTCCTTCCCAACCTATTCTTCCTCAAGCTCCACGTATTTCACAAGTTCTTGGTAAGGAATATGATCTCATAGAACAACTTAAAGCTACTCCTGCTAAGATATCCCTTTGGGATTTGATCCAAACTTCTTCTGCTCATCATGGAATGTTACAAGATACCTTGAAAGATTTGAGTGTTCCTCCACCGAATACATCTAGTAATATAGTGTCTTTGGTTAACTCTGTGATGAATCCTAAAGCTCAAATTGTGTTTACCCAAGATGAGTTGCCTACTAGTGAAATTCAACATCAATATGATCCCTTGATGATTGTGGTTATCATAAATGACACTGCTATAAGACGAACACTGGTAGATAATGGCTTTGGCCTTAATGTGTGTAGCATTAATCTATTGCATAAGATGAATGTGGATACATCCCTTATTGAGCCTGACTCTCGTCCCATTCGAGGCTTTGATAATGTGGCTAAGTCTTCATTAGGTATTATCACCTTACCCATCATAGTGGGACCTGTTACTTTGCTTACTCCTATCCATGTTATGTCAGGAAATCTAACATACAACTTGTTATTAGGGAGGCCTTGGATTCATAGTATGCAAGCTGTCCCCTCTATATTGCATAGACAAGTTAAATTTATTTATAACAATAAGACATATACCTTGATAGGTGATACTAATCTTCAGGCTTGTTTGCAAACATCTACTTCCAAAGGGAGTTCTTCTAAGCCTTCCTCTTCTAGTGATGACTCTTTAAACAAGATACCTATGGATGAATCATCACCCTCTAATAATCAAAATTCTTTGGATGAGTCTAAAGCTCCTGAAGAAGATCCTTCTCGACTTGAGTCTACACATGAAAAGGCTTTTGATCCTGAGAAGGTTCTCATAGAAGATGATTGGGGATCTCTTGATTTTAATCCCACCTTCGTAGGTGAGTATAGGGTTCCTCCTAGAGCGCTTAAAGTTAAAGAGAAGGAAGAAGCTAAAAATCAGTCAATCTTACTTGAACCTATGAGTAATAATTTTGTGGCCGCTTCTCAAACTTCTTCTCCTCACACCTGTAATTATGAAGAGTTTGATTCTTTGTCTTATGAAAAACCACCTTCTCTTTCTGAAATGGCTGATCATTATGGTCATGGTTTTCGTATTTTTGCTAAGCATGGGTATCATGGAAATGGTTGTGGCACTCATGAACAAGGGATAAAAGTTCCTCTAGATACTAATTTTCACAATTATGCCTTTGGACTTGGCTATAATCCTTGCAAACGCACCAAAGCATCTAAAAGACCATCTCTCAATGTGAATGCTATATTTAGTAGTGATGATGATCTCACTTCAACTAAATCATCTTCTACTTCTATCAACTCTCATTCCCCTCATAAGGAAATTTTGGCAATGAACAAATCTCTTTATGAATCCCCTCAAATTTCTAAATCAATTTATGAATCTTTATCTCCTATTCATCATAAAGTCCTTTCCTCAAGGGATAAGGCTCTAATAAATTACACTCATCCCTCTTCTAAGATTTCATGTGACTTTTCTTCTTCAATTTTTATCATTTTATACATGTTTTTGATCTCACTTATAGTTGAGCATTTAACATGTCATATTCAAATACCTCATTTAGTCTATCATGTCTTTAAATAACATTAATGGCTATTATGTTGCTCATCATTATGTGACATTGGTAGCTCATTTATTGGGGGCTCATTGTCATTCATGATGGTACAATTTCAAGTGCAATCATATTTTTTGAAGCAACATAATAGCCTAATTTTCTTGTTCCTATGGGGACAAGAGTGAGTTCATACATCTCTTCTTTTGCTTATCTCCAAATCTCTCCCTAGAAGATTGTGTAAGTCCTTCTCATTGTCCTTATCCTTGGGAGGCAATGATCTTTCCTTATTTTTATCTAGGGATCCACTTTTTCCTATTTTGTGGATGGTGTGGACTTTATTACTTGATGTTATGCCTTGTACACATTTGTTGTTGTTTGTTCAAGGATTCTCTCTTACAAGAGGTGTAAGTCCTTGACTACAACCTCTTTTGCACTTGGTAAAATACATCTATAATGAATTCACTCTCCCAATTGGGTTAAAAAGAGCATCATCCTTCATTAAGAATCACTTTCACCTCACAAAAGAAGGAAGTATTGCATTCTTATTCTCTTCTTTGTCTTATTCTAGAAGATGTTATATTTGTCTAAGAGAATTCCTCTCAGGGATAGGTGTCTTTTGTACAAAGATCTCTTCTCCTCTAAGGATCTCCTTTACACATACTACAAGATATCCCTTTTCAACTATCTTATCCCTACCTAAAGAGTGCAAAACTCTCTTGCTTGGATCTATGACATTGTTGCATTTTTGGGGTATCTTCCATTGTGATGAAGGTAGGTATCCTTGTTCTAATTTTATTATGACATAAACATTACACTTTTTGAGCAATGGGTCATTCTCAGAACTAGAGCACAGACTCTTAGAGTGAGGTGTCACACTTTTTTTACTATATATATACAGGTTGTAGCATACTCGGGCATAGACTCCTATGAGGTGCTTCTAACCTCCCTTACGCACACATGCACGAGGTTGAGTGGAACTAGCGGCATAAGGCTAGACTTTCTCACTCTCCTCCCTTACATGGATCACCTAGACAAGATCTAGGGGTGAGAAGTCCATGTTTTCTCTCTCACTATTCTTCTCATGGATCACCAATGTGTGTATTCATGCTTTTTTCCTTTCTTTTCTTCTCTTTGCATTTTGTTTCCATTTACATCCTTCATCTTGTGTTAGAGAACTCTCAAATCCTCACACTCTTTGTTGTGTTGGAATTGAGATTTAGTCCTCTTTCTTACCAAATGATTCTCCATTAGTTTTTGATCTCATATCAAATCTTCTTGTGAGCATTTATCATCAATATTCCTTAACAATTCGAAGTGGTAAACATGATACCCTGTTTCAACTCACTAAAATTAGCAAGCCGAAACAGGGGGGGGCATATAGCTACCCTCGAATTTTCATCACCTTTCTTAGTAAGCATTAGGTGATTTTGTGATCTAACGTGTGTTTTGTAGGGTGTGGTTCCTAACTGTGTACTGCAGATACCGCTGGGGGCTTCGTTTGACAGACTTATGGATATATCCTTTTTCAAATAATGTTTACTTTTCTATACTTTAGCTTGCATATGCATGTAGTGTTCATATGACCGCTAAAGTGGGGGCTAAATGTAGCGTCGTAAATTGTACGCACTTGCTAGGGTGGTATAATTTCACACCTAGTTTAGCACCCGCCTTGGCGCATTTTGCATTTTGCATTACATTTCCCCTTTAGCACTTAATTAATCAAATTAATTAGGTCTAAGGTTCTATTTTATCATCTCCCACATCATAAAGTTGGGCCCTTTCATTAAAGTGTGCCCTTTTCATTTTATTCCTCCTATACATCATTTAATCAAAAACCCTAATTAGGTCCTATTTTGAACTTGGGGGCTTGATTTCGGGGGTCAAAACATCTCAAAATCACCTGTAACTTTGGGATTCTCTCTAAAATCATCATATGCGACGGCCCTAAAAATTTGGTGAAAAGTTGTTGGGACCATGGCACCTGGAGAGGACCATGGCGCCCGGAGTGCACATGGTCCCGGACATTTTTCCCGAAATTTTAGGAGCGCGATCCAATCATAAAATAAAGCTTAACACCAAGAAATTGACAGGATATTCAATCTCTAGGTCAGCCAAAAGATGAAATTATGACCTAGGGTTTCATATATAAGAGCTCTCTTTCTTCATTTGAAAGGAGGGGATTTTTGGTTTTCAGGAACCTCATATGCAGCGAAAGAGCAGATCTTGAAGACTTCAACAACATTCAACATTCCTCTATCAAGAATTTATCAATTTCATTCATCCATTTAGGGCTTGGAAGACATTGAAGAACAATAGGAGATTACTGACTGAAGATTGGCTTGTACTCCTTCCTTGGGGGTTGGGTATGATTTCATGTTGTTTTCATGTCTTTGCATAAGCTTCAATATATCCTTTATTCATGCTTTAGATCACTTTGCATCTTGGTTTAGAGCATTTACATTGTCATTTACAAGCAATTAGGGTTTACTTTCTAGGTTGCTCTAGTTTGCTTTGCATTTTAGGACCTTGCACACACACTAGATCTGCACACACAATACATTTACAACACAACTTGGCTATTCGTGGAGGTGGAAATCACCGAAGCGGGGGTTTGACTAAGGCAAAACCCTATATAGCCGCCCACCATACCTTTTCAGATATAAGTGCAGGTTTCAGAATTCGGACGATGCCGCAAGTTACAAATCCAGAAGAAGCAGATGGAGACTGAACTTCACACCAAATCTCAAAGCAAAAGATCAGGACAGGGGCATGGGGCGCCCTAGTCCTACCAGGACAGGGGCGCTGGGCACCCTGGTCACTGGGATAGGGGTGCTGGGCGCCCTGGTCCTTCTGACAGCAGTTTCCAGCATTTTTGACAGCTTTGCGAAACAACAGTTTCCGGAGCAGTTTCAGGGGCAGAATCAGGACAGTGGCGCCTGCGCCCCCGTCCCGAACATTTTCAGTCATATTTTAACTCCGAGTATGCATTTGCATTCTTGTGTCATCCTTGTATTTACAGTTGTTCATTGTTTAATCTCAATTCTGCAATCTTGTTATTAGTTCATACTTGCATTTTGGGATTAGGGTTTGAACTTGCATCATTTGATCTTCCAATTTCAACAAGGGAATAGAAATCCTAATAGATATCCCGTGGCTCTCTCTTTCACAAAAAGAAGTAGCCAATTGTGTGATATCTCTAAGCTCTTTCGTATTCCGTAATGTGTGTCAAAAGGTAGGATTAGGGCATTTTAACCTAGTCTCGCTTTTTCCCCTACACAGGTTTGTTTATGGAATCCTAAATTGAATATTTAGGAGACATCATTGATGACATTCATCTTCTCTTTGATGAAGGTGATCCTTCTTCGATTGTTGCGCAGGAACACTTTGACCCTCTTGTTCATTCTCTACATGATCATTCTTTCGAGGTTGACATGATTGTGGATACTTATGTACATCAATTGGAGGAGGTCTCTTTATCTTTTGAGGAGACATGTGAGTCTTTGGGACATGTTCTACATCCATCTCCACTAGATCTTGGAGTGCCTTTTTCAGCAGTGTGGCACAGTTTACCACTTTTTGAGGGGGTATCTTTTAGTATCGACATGGGGACACTTGAGCAGTTTTCAGAGATTCCATTCATTATGAATTTTCTTCATACATCTTCCCTTCATGATTGGGGAGACTTCATGGATACACCTTTGGTTTTGTTTCTTCCTAAGGGGAGGAATGTTGTTTGACGTTCGTGGAGCAGTTTCTTCATAGATCAAGCTTCTATCATTGGTGTAGATTCCACATTGAGGGGGGGCTTCCTAGCTTCTCTTCTTCTCTCATATGGGGGGGACTTTTTCCTCACATAGGGTTTTGTCCTTCACATACTTCTATGAGAGTTCTTTGTATCTAGTTTTTTATCTCTCTTTTGGGAGAGGGTTTTTTCCCATTGGGTTTTTCTCTTTCCCCACTTTGTGAGAGATTTCATTGCATTGGTTTGCATTGGTTTGCATTTTTTCATGGGTACCTAACACGGCCTAGTAGCTGGGACCCATCTTGCATTGCTTAGTTGCATTCTAGACTTAAGCACATTCCCCTAAGTTGTACTTAAGGGGGGCTATTGGTGTAAATAATTATTTATCTTGAATATTATTACACTTACTTAAGTTTACTTAGGAAATACATTTCATAGTAGTTTGCATATGAGACACTTGGGTGTTTTTGCCACATTGGGATAGTGTGTGTAGGAGAAATTCCACCTTTTATGGTGTTGATCTTGTTGTTACACTCCACATTCAGTGGGTGATCCACCTCATGTGGACTATTATATTATTTCTCCTACCTACCCACACCTATTTCCTACCTACCCTTGTTTCTTATTGAGCCACATGTCATGTTTGTGTGCTGTCATATCCATAAGCCTTGCCTATATAAGCAGGCTCATCTACATTGTATGTAATTTGAACTATTGATCATTTTCTATTGATTAGAATATAGTTTATTCTTGATCATTTTTTCTATTTTCTATTGATCATTTTCTATTGATTAGAATACATTCCTTCTACAATTTTTTGAATTATGACCAACTTTGTTGGATTTTGAACATTGACCGGTGGGTGCACTAGTGTTCTCATAGTTTCTAGATTTACACTGATTTTATCTATGACCATACTTGTTACAGTTAAAGCATTTCCCATTAAATTTGTAAGCATTAGGTTGTCTTACCAGTTTGCTATGATCATGTTTGTTTGCAATACTAGAGCTTTCACCAACTTCAAAGCCAATGCCACTTGTATCACCATTAGGTTTCTAATTTTTTAGCATGTCATCAAGTTCCTCTGAACTTTTCTTGAATATCTCTTTGTATTGATTTGCAGTAGCCAATTCATTCTCCAAGAAGTCCTTCTGTGTCATGAGTTCAGTTTTATCATGTTCTAAGTGAATTAGATCTTTCTTTAGCATATCATTCTCATGACTGAGTCTTAGATTTTCATTTGCAACATCATTGATTCTTCTAGTCAAGTCATCTTCATTCTTCTTTCTATCTTCAATTTCTTTACAAAATCTCATAGTCATATCCTACATCTCATTCTTTGTTGTACTGATTTCTTGTCTTAGCTTGTTTACCAGATCATTGAGAGTTTCCTTTTCATCTTCATCATTCTGCATCTTTTCACAAAGTTCTCTTCTTTTATTTCTTGCAATAGTGAAATTTTCTTGAAGTCCTTGAATGATATCCTATGCAGCCTTTAGATCATCTTCAAGTTTGATATTCTTCACTTTTTCTGCATCATAGTTTGAAAGAGCTATTTCCAATTGTTTTCTCAAGTTTTCCATCTCTATCAGTGTCAAGATCTTCCTCAAGCTATTAGGCTTTTGAAAATAGAGGACTAGGCTTTGATACCAATTGTTAGGATTCCCAAAGATACTGAGAGAGGGGGGTGAATCAGTATCTGACCGATAAAAGAATTTTCTTGAATTGTAAAATGAAAAGCATTTAAAAACTGTGTACCGAGCATGTGCAGGATCATGGTGTGCCAAAATAGGCCCTTAAGTGGCAATGAAATTTCAGAAAAATCAGAGTTATGTAGCTTGACATGAAAATTTGAATAAGTTGTGAACATTATTTTTAAAATATGTAAGAAGAGAATATATAGAAAATTGAATGTAGTTTCTAAGCTACTAGTTGTTTTTTGGAAAAAAAAAAAATCCTATTTGATGAAAATTTCAAATTTCAATGCAGTGGTACTAAAATTTTAGGAAAAAAATAAGAAGTAGACATATGTCTGACCACCCTAATCACAATCAAATCTTAATATTTTTTTATAATATTTATAATATAAGTATTAGACTCATGTCCAGATGTGACACATTTTTTTTAAATTTTTTATGAATTAAATAATTATTTATGATTTTTTTACTATAGCTTTTCAGAAATTCAGAAACTCCTATGTTTGACCACCTTAACTTGGTCAAAACCTTATGAAATTTATTATTTTTAATTTTTCCCTATAGTAGACGAAGCATAGGATGTGACGCATGTTTCGGTTTCAAAAAATGTTATACCATTCGAAAGTTACGAGTGTTTTTCAATTAGTATATCAATCAGGACTATTGTCAGAATTCAATTAGAAAATAAATAATAATTATTTACTAAAGTTGAAATAAGACAAGCCTTATATTGTTGGAAAGCCAGGAACATCCTTAAAAAACCCTTTACGTTTAATCAATTTTGGCTACAAAAAAAGTTGTCAGCCACCAGTGTAAAGTCTGGAAAACCAAGCAATACTAAAAAACATGTTTTTTCAGTTGACTTTCTAGGCTTGTAACTTCCAAGCCTAATACCAAAGCATTCCCGAGCCGAAATTTGATATTTGAAAATTTGAGTACAAAAATCGGATATCAAATAAAATCGAATATCGGATTTTATCCGATATCCGATTTTTGTACAAAAATTTGCGATCACCGATGAATTTCCCTTTGCCGCCATTTATGAAGTAAACTGCCACATGGCAGAAATCCGATATCCAATTAAATCAGATATCAAATTTTGTTAGTCATATTTTAAAGAGGGAGAGAAGGAGAGGAACAAAGAGAGAGAGAGAGAGAGAGAGAGAGAGAGAGAAGAGAGGAGAGAGAGAGAGAGAGAGAGAGGGAGGGAGAGAGGTAGAGAGGGAGAGAGAGAGAGAGAGAAGGAGAGGGAGAGAGAGAGGAGGAGAGGGAGAGAGAGATAGAGAGGGAGAGAGAGAGAGAGAGAAGGAAGGAGAGAGAGATAGAAGGAAGGAGAGGGAGAGAGAGAGAGAGAGAGGGAGAGAGAGACCATATGACCCCTAACGACACAATTTGGTGTCTTAAGGGGATCTATGGTGTCCTTAGGGGTCATATGGTGTCTTGGGACACCATAGGACCCCTTAAGACACCAAATCATGTCGTTAGGGATCATATTGTGTCTTATGAGCCATAACTATGACCCTTAATGATAGTTATGTCTTACGGGGTCGTAGGACACAATATGACCCCTAACGACACAATTTGGTGTCTTAAGGGGTCTTATGGTGTCACAAGACACCATATGATCCCTAACAACACCATAGGACCCCTTAAGACACCAAATCCTAACATTAGGGGTCATATTGTGTCTTACGGGGTTGTAGGACACAATATGACCCCTAACGACATGATTTGGTGTCTTAAGGGGTCTGATGGCGTCGTTAGGGGTAATATGGTGTCCATAGGGGTCATATGGTGTCCCATGAACCCTTATGATCTCTTCAGACACCATATGACCCCTAATGACACCATAATGGGTCACTTTGGGTCATATTGTGTTGTTAGGGGTCATATTGTGTCTTAAGGGGTCCTATGGTGTCCCAAGAGACCATATGACCCCTATGGACACCATATGACCCCTAATGACACCATAGGACCCCTTAAGACATGAAATCATGTTGCTAGGGGTCATATTGTTTCCTACGACCCCATACGACATAATATGATCCTAACGACATGATTTGGTGTCTTAAGGGGTCCTATGGTGTCATTAGGGGTCCTATGGTGTCTTGGGACACCATCGGACCCCTTAAGACACCATATGACCCCTAATGACACCATATTGGGTCGCTTTGGGTCATATTGTGTTGTTAGGGGTCATATTGTGTCTTAAGGGGTCTTATGGTGTCCGAAGACACTATATGACCCCTATGGACACCATATGACCCCTAAAGACGCCATAGGACCCCTTAAGACACCAAATCATGTTGTTAGGGGTCATATTGTGTCCTATGACCCCATACGACACAATATGATCCCTAACGATATGATTTGGTGTCTTAAGGGGTCCTATGGTGTCGTTAGGGGTCATATGGTGTCCATAGAGGTCATATGGTGTCTTGGGACACCATAGGACCCCTTAAGACACAATATGACCCCTAACAACACAATATGACCCCTAACAACACAATATGACCCAAAGCGACCCAATATGGTGTCATTAGGAGTCATATGGTGTCCTAAGAGGTCATAATGGTTCATGGGACACCATATGACCCCTATGGACACCATATGATCCCTAATGACACCATATTGGGTCGCTTTGGGTTATATTGTGTCGTTAGGGGTCATATTGTATCTTAAGGGGTCCTATGGTGTCCCAAGACACCATGTGACCCCTATGGACAGCATATGACCCCTAATGACACCATAGGACCCCTTAAGACACCAAATCATGTCGTTATGGGTCATATTGTGTCTTACGGGGTCATAGGACACAATATGACCCCTAACAACATGATTTGCTGTCTTAAGGGGTTTGATGGTGTCATTAGGGGTCATATGGTGTCCATAGGGGTCATATGGTGTCCTCAATATCTCTCCTCCTCTCTCCCTCTCTCCCTCTCCTCCTCTCTCTCTCCCTCTCTCTCTCTCTCTCCCTCTCCTCCTCTCTCTCTCTCTCCCTCTCCTCCTCTCTCTCTCTCTCCCTCTCCTCCTCTCTCTCTCCCTCCCTCTCTCTCTCTCCCTCTCTCTCTCTCTCTCCCTCTCTCACTCTCCTCCTCTCTCTACTTCTCTCTCTCTCTCCCTCTCTTCCTCTCTCTCTCTTTCTCCCTCTCTCTCTCTCCCTCTCTCCCTCTCCTCCTCTCTCTCTCTCTCTCCCTCTCTTCCTCTCTCTCTCTCCCTCTCTCCCTCTCCTCCTCTCTCTCTCTCTCTCTCTCTCTCTCTCTCTCTCTCTCTCTCTCTCTCTCTCTCTCTCTCTCTCTCTCTCTCTCTTTCTCCCTCTCTCCCTCTCCTATCCCTCTTTCTAAAATATGACCAATAAAATCCGATATCTGATTTAATCGGATATCGGATTTCTGCCATGTGGCAGTTTAGTTCATAAATGCCAGCAACGGGAATTTTTTTGGGGGACCATATATTTTTGTACTAAAATCGGATTTCTGATAAAATCAGATATCAGATTTTATCAGATATCCGATTTTGATACTAAAAACCAAAAAAAAAAAGGGTTTGTGGGCCATTCTGTTGATTCCAACGGCTGATAGTCTGGGTCCTATGTTTTCTGTCGACGATCACGGGGTTGCAAACAGCTAGAGACAAATTAGTGCTTTTGGGAGATTCTTAAAGTGAAAACTTACATTGTCAATCATGAAGGAGCATATGTGTGGAGGGAAATGGGGAGTAGTAGTCATCAGAAGTCTAAACGCAAAAGAAAAGTTTCAAATGACCAAGTTGAAGTGTATAGAGAAAGAGATAGAGAATGTCATAGGAGGAGAAGACAAGGTATGTTAAATATTGGTAATGTTACTTCAACTGAAGAGGAAATTGAAATTGAAAATGTGCCACAAGTTATTGAAAATGAAAATGTAGATTTTGAAAGTGAAAATATTGAAAATTTTTAAAATGTTGAAAGTGATAATGAAAATTCTCACCATGTGGAAAATTTTGACATAGGAGGTGAAAATGTGGACAACTTTAACATTGAAGGTGGAATTGTCTCACCAAGTGAACCATATGTAACACCTAATTACTTTATAAATGAAGACCCTCTCATGGATGAAAGACAAATTCCAAATCCAAGACCTTCAAGAACCCCAAAATGGTTATTTGAAATCAATGAGAACATTATTGCGAATCTTGAAGGCAAGAGGTCAACAAGAACCATTCAGTTGTGGGCTACAGAACTTTTCAACCAAAATTTTAGCAATAAGACATTGACCAAGCAATGCCAACTCTTTGTTCAATTGCTAAAGATGATAAAGATGAGACCATTGCTAAACAAATTGAAGATTCATATGAACAAGAAGACAGAGAGAAATTCTATTATTGCAAAAAATCTATTTGATGCTCTCAAATCTATTGGAAAGAATACCAAAGAAAGAGATAAGAGAGCCACTTGAAGAGTGATTACAACATCCTTAGTAAGCCATCAATTGAGGAAGGCTCATCAAATGAGACAAACTTGTGTTGATTCTAACATAAACCATAAAACTTTGGATAGAGCACTTGCACGAAGATAAAGACTTGACGATCCACTTCAACAAGATACATGGGCATTTGGTGGGAGGCTTCCACGTGTTGATAGAAAGTTGACTGACAATGTGAAGGAAGAGATTCAACAATTTTGGCACTATAATTCTAGAGTGTCACCCAATGTAAAGGACGTTTTGAAATTAAGAATCAACAACCGAGACCGCACACCGCATCCCAAATATTTCTTGGAATCAAGCCGAACAATGTTGTACAAAAAATTTTGTGAATTACATCCAACTTTGCAAATATCACAAAGGGCCTTTGAATCTTTGAGACCATTTTATTGTGTTCCTCTTAAGATTCGTAATACTTGTTGTTGCAAGTACCATGTGGAGTTTTCAATGTACCATGAACTTTTATGTCATATTCATTCTACGATGCATACTAATGAGATGTTGCAGGAATGTGGTGCAATGCTATTTCTGAGATCATCAAGAGACTTGCAAGATCTATTTTTATGCCCTAGAGATGATGGCTGCTATTTCTATAGAAATGATTGTTTGAATGAGAAGTGCTCAGAATGCGGTGGGTTGTCAAAGTTTGTTTCATGTTTTCATGAGGGCAGCAAACATGAGTTTGGAAATAATTATATTGATAAAAAAAAAAATGAGATAGTGAAATATACTTTGAAGACTAGAGGTGAAGGTTCTAGATGCGAATTAGTCTCAAGAGAAGTGAGTATTGCTGACTTTATTTTGGATTTTAAGGAAAATCTTTTCTACAAGTATGCAAGGCATAGCCATAGGTCTCAATGGTTGGATCAATACTTTAGGATGTGTAAGAACTATTTCTTAATTGGCACTATTGTATCGGTGGTTGATTTTGCATAGAACTATACATTGCAACCATAGAATGAGGTACAGTCTTAGTACTACAATTTAGTCCATATTACTATTTTTGTTCACATTACATATAGACATGCTCCTGATAGTACAGAAGAGGATAGGATGATAATCAGGGAGTATCATCTTTATATGAGCGATGATAGATCACACTCCTCTGAGTATGTGCAACATTATTTCGAGAATTTTTTTGAGTTCTTACATGAGAAAGATATTGTAATTGACCAACATATAATATGGTCAGATAACTATATGGGTCAATTCAAGAATGCGCGTATGTTTTATTGGTTGAGTAGAATGCATGTGGAGAGGCGTATACCTCATATTTGGTGTTTTTTTGAGGCAGGGCATGGGAAGGGAGAGCATGATGGAGCAAGTGCATGTTTGAAGAGAGCTCTAGTTAAGGAGAAATTGAGGATTTCAGGTGCAAATTTCTCTGATGCACATTCTATTGTTGATTGGTGTAGTTCAACATTGTCACATGGAGGTACTCTTGATTCAGCAGTGAGCAAATTCTTTTGGTTTGTTGAGGAGGGAACAGTGGGAGATAGATTGGATTATCAAACAATTAAAGATTCTTGAAAGATGCACTCATTTCTCAGCTCAGATGCAAGTACATGGACCATTTGGATAGGAGCGTTGGCTTGTTTTTGTCAGAGTTGTCTTCGGTGTGATTGGGATCGATGTGAGTCAAGTGAGTGGATTGATACATGGGTTCTCCACTATCTAACTCCTTTATCTCAAACAATATCCTTGTCAAACAATGACATGGAAAGTTCACTTGAGTATGATCATCTATCAAATCTTATACAACCAGGACATGTTTTTGCAATTGTTGCACCGTAAGGGAAAGAAGAGAGATCAGAATATTGGTTGGCACGATGTGTACAGGGAAAACGAAAGCTAACACAACTACTGAGAGATGATGATGGGTTCACATATCCTACAGGTTTAGTTGTTGTTGTGGGAACTTGGTTGCGAACATACATGATTAGAAAGAATGGCATACCTACATTTGAAGACTTTGAGAGACAAAAAACCATTATAATGTATTCACACCTTATTATAGCTACAAATGTCAAGTTGTTGAAGCATCAAGAAAAACCGAAGACCAAAGAGCTATGGACAGTGACTACTATTGATCATGAAGCAATACTGGATACTCTTAAACAAAGAGATGACCCTTCAGGCACACTTGAGTAGTAGGTCTTTAATGGTGCCTTATTTTTTTATCATGCATTTCATTTCAAACAATGATCATTAAACCTTAATGTTCAAGTTTTTTATGTGTATATCAAGGATGTGTTCAAAATGTAGGTCTATTGATGAACTTTTTTTTTTGGCAACACGGTTTTTGCATGCACATAGTGAGTACACTCTATATAATTGGAAGGGACGTATTTTTGCAACACGACTTATTATCATGCATTTGATGAGCTTTACAATTTTTGTTATTAGAGAACACTATTTGATAATTTTTTATGATATAATTATTGCATAACCTTTATGCTCATGAAGGTATTTTTTGATGATATACAATAGTATCACATTACAATTTTTGTGTCAACATAGTGGGTTCTATTGTATTTATTATCATGAAGATGATTCAAATGCATGTGGCCAGGACACATCTATAGTGGATCAAATTGTCATGACAAATGATCTATTTAATCAACATTTGACATTGATAGTCAGGTAAATAGGTTAATGTTGGGCCTTCAACATCAACACCTATTAGTCAAAGTGGTCATCGAACTTTCACTCAGGTAACCTTGTCTATTTTTATTCATTAATGGTTTATAAAATAAAGTCAGTTAGATTTTGGCAATTGAATAACATTGTTTCATTTTTAGATGCTGACATCAGATGCACCTAATATTCTCTCCACAATGGAGCATGGTGTTCTCTAGCAGTAGCATCTTTGATGCTTTTGATAGTAGTATGAGTCAGATTAGTAAATTTCTAATTTGATGCTTCCCACAGGGCTTTGCAACTTCAGATTGTGAGTGTGCCCCTATTACAAATGAATTGTACTTTAATCGACATAGATGGTCTATGATGGCTTTTTTGTAAGACTATATGGTTTTATTACATATATTATACTTTAATCGACATATAACAATATCCAAGTGGTGGTTGGCATGAGCTTGAATATGGTAAGTTGTATGCATCTTGAAGTTGAATATGATATGTTGTATACATCTTGAAGTTGAAATTTGATTAGACTTTTTCAGCATTTGATGAATCATAAATGTCATTTTATTATTAATCTTGTGAGTGTGACGAGCAGAATGAGAAATCGGCCACGCGACAACATTCCATTGAGTGAGACTAATGATTTTTTGGCCAACTGAAAAATTGCTGCCCTAATAAAACCGTAGGGTAACTCAAAAAACTAAGATAGGCTTTTGTAGGGACCTCTCTCGTGGCAGCATAGGTTCAAACAAATCATTCGCAGGTGCCATAGATTCTGAGTTAGGCCCCGTCAAAGTTTGACAATTTTGAGCACTTAGGGTGCTCAAGGGACGACGCTGATAGGGTATGACCCCGAGCATTCAATCAAGTGGGGGGGGAAAATAGGAGAATGCATAGGGTAATAATGCCTAACTAGACATGTTAGAGCTGACAGTTCTTCATCGCAATGAGCAGAATGAGAAATCAGCCATGTGACAACATTCCATTGAGTGAGACTGACGATATTTCACTAACCGAGAAATTGCTACCCTAATAAAACCATAGGACAACTTGAAAAATTGAGATAGGCTTTTGTAGGGACCCCTCTCATGGCCCTGTAGGTTCAAACAAATTGTTTGTAGGTGCCAAAAATTCTAAGTTAGGGCCCATTAAAGTTTGACAATTTTGAGAACTTAGGGTGCTCAAGGGACGACGCTGGTAGGGTATGACCCCGACCGTTTAATCAAGTGGGGGGGGAAAAACACAAGCATGCGTAGGGTAATTATGCCTAACTGGACATGTTGGAGCTGATAGTTTGTCATCGCGATGAGCTGAACGAGAAATCAACTAGGCGACAACATTCCATTGAGTGAGACTGACAATTTTTTTGCCAACCGAAAAATTGCTGCCCTAATAAAACCGTAGGGCAACTTGAAATACCAAGATAGACTTTCGTAGGGACCCATCTCATGGCCCCGTAGGTTCAAATGGACCATCTAAGTTAGGGCTCATCAAAGTTTGACAATTTTGAGCACTTAGGGCGCTCAAGGGACGACGCCGGTAGGGTATGACCCCGAGCATTCGACCGAGTGGTAGGGAAAAATAGGAGCATGCGTAGGGTAATAATGCCTATCTAGACATGTCGGAGCTAACAGTTCATCATCGTGATGAGAAGAATGAGAAATCGGCCACGTGACAACATTCCATTGAGTGAGACTAATGATTTTTTTGCCAACCGAAAAATTGCTGCCCTAATAAAATCGTAGGGCAACTTAAAAAATTGAGATAGGCTTTTGTAGGGACCTCTCTCATGGCCTCGTAGGTTCAAATGGATTGTTCATAGGTGCCACAGATTCCGAGTTAGGGCCCATCAAAGTTTGATAATTTTGAGCACTTAGGGCGCTCCAGGGATGAGGTCAGTAGGGTATGACCCTGAGCGTTCAATCGAGTGGGGGGGCAAAAACGGAGCATGCATAGGGTAATTATGCCTAACTGGATATGTCGGAGCTGACGGTTCATCATTACGATGAGCTGAATGAGAAATCGACCAGGCGACAACATTCCATTGAGTGAGACTAGCGATTTTTTTACCAACCAAAAAATTGCTGCCCTAATAAAACCGTAGGGCAACTTGAAATACCGAGATAAGCTTTTGTAGGGACTCCTCTCATGGCCTCATAGGTTCAAATGGACCATTCACAGGTGCCACAGATTCTGAGTTAGGGCCCGTCAAAGTTTGACAATTTTGAGCACTTAGGGAGCTCAAGGGACGACGCCGGTAGGGTATGACCCCAAGTGTTTGATCGAGTGGGGGGAAAAACAAGAGCATGCATAGGGTAATTATGCCTAATTGGACATGTTGAAGTTGATGGTTTGTCATCGCAATGAGCTAAATGAGAAATTGGCCACGTGACAACATTCCATTGAGTGAGACTGATGATTTTTTGCAAACCGAAAAATTATTGCCCTAATAAAACTGTAGGGAAACTTAAAAAATCGAGATAGACTTTTGTAGGGACCCCTCTCGTGGCCCCGTAGGTTCAAAAAAATAATTCACAGGTGCCATAAATTCTAAGTTAGGGCCCATATGTGTTTGACAATTTTGAGCACTTAGGGCGCTCAAGGGACGACGCCGGTAGGGTATGACCCCGAGCATTCGATCGAGTGGGGGGGAAAAATAGGAGCATGCGTAGGGTATTGTTCATTAAATGAATTGTATTGTTCATTGAATGAATTTTATTGTATTGTTGATTAAATGAATTGTATTGTTCATTAAATAAATTGTATCGTATTGTTCATTAAATGAATTATATTTTTCATTATAAAAACAACACTTACGATGAAATGAAATGAATTGTATTGTTCATTAAATAGCCATTATTAACCATTGTTAATTATTGGAATGAAGATTAATGATTTCCATGATAACACCACACACAGATGAGCAACAATTTATATGATCGAATATTAACATCTATATATATAAAAATGTCCTATGATTACAAATGTATGTCCATACACAAATATGGCATAAACACCAACTGAAAAAAAATGTATGTCTAAATATGTGAATGTATGTCCATATACAAAATATACATGCCAACTAGACATGTAAGCATCCCAAAACTATCTATAACATCCTAAGCTGCTGATGGATCATCAAAATCGATCCTCTTCGCCGCACTACTCGGCTTTGAAGGATCCTACACAAGAAAAACAAACCACGATTAATATTAGTTATATTATATAATTCACATTCGAAAAGTTAACATAAAAATGAACTATTTAATTGAACTATTCATGTTTACCTCATCTCCATGTTTTCTCTTCACCTTTGCAGGACTCTTGATGTATGTCTTCGATAGAGGAGGTATGTTTTGAATATTTTCATAAACAACCTACATATGTTTAGAAACATGAAATTACAAGTTAGCATATAATTGTCACTGATAATAACAAATTATATCTACTAATCAAAAAATAAAATAAACAAACATCTACTCGAGGCATCTCTTCTTCTTCTTCAGGTATACTCGGTGTAGTCATCAAGGATGTGAAGCCAAGGATTCTCTGTATATATACACAACAAGTATATGAAACTATCAATCTATGTCTAGACATGTATAATCACTATAAGTTATTTAAACTATTCATTCAATCACATTTGCATTCAATTACATTTCCCTTGTCTCCAATTGCACTACCAAATCCTAGCTCACACTATACTGCACTCGTGCTGCTTGTGCCCTACAAGAGTTAAATAAGATATACATGCAAGTTAATACATAATCTAATTAATACAAATATAAATGATGAGCATGTATGTACAATAAAATACAAACGACTAGGTGTAATAATATATGTACCATCAAGCTATCGAGGCCAAATGAAATGGCCGACAAGGTGCCCTCCTGAATCTATCTCAACTCATCCTCGGTCATCAACTATTAAATAGACCATGTAAATAAAAATTAGTACTTAATATTATCTAATTCATAAATATTTAATTAAAATATAACATGAACTATGAAAACACAAATCTTACCAATACATCATCAATGTATGATGTGTTGTCATTGATGTCAATATGAGACATAGTGTGAACCGGCACATGAGATAAGTGAAGAAAGAGATACCGGCATATGTGTGAACCGATATATGCCAAAGTGAAGCGTCACATTTGTTCAAAGTGAATCGGCACGCAGTTATTGGAACGGGCACATGGAAGCACTATATGACTACCGGTTGGTAAGGCAGCTTCCACTTTGGGGTTTCTGGTTGGAGTATCTAAAGTCTGTGTGACTCAATCAGTGATCTTTGTGTGACGAGTTAGTAGTATGATGGAGGATAGATCATGTTACCATGTAAGCTCTGTGTGCGTAAAGGATCTTGCATGAAGAAGACTATTCCTATCTACCTCGGGAATGTACGAAGTCTATCAAATTGTGATAACGCATGATGGGTTATCAACCACCATGAAAACGGTGGATAATGGATGATGGAGAATGTCTTGAGATCGACTCAAGACTGGTGCATCCAATGTAGTATGTTTCAACGGTCAGGGATCAAACCGTTTGAATTTCTCAACCTAACAGGTTTAGGGTTTAGGGTTTTTGCTATCGACCTGTATGCTCCCTATAAGGTCGATGTTAGGTTTTTGTCTAAAGTTGTTGGCAAAAAGTTGTGAGTGTGTATCCAATGAAAGTGATACAAGATTCTTGCCAGACCATAGGAGAAAAGAGATACCTGCAAAGTGTATGTGCAGAAGGAAAAGAGGAGCCTAAATGGATCTGTATTAGTATTAAGTACTGTTAACAGATCATTGTAATACATGTTGATCTCTAACCACTTCAATAGTTGCAAAATCCCCTAATAGGGTAGCCTTAACTGGCTTGATTCAAAATCCCTTAAATTGGGTGGTCTTAACCGGCTTGCTGTAAATCCCTTAATCGGGTAACTTGAAGCTAATGAGTTCTGAGAAGCTAGAGAAGCTTAGGAGATCCTTTCAGCTATTCAGTTCTTAAAATCCTCTAACAAGGTGACCCTATTTAACCCTTAACTGGGTGATCCCTAACAAGATCGGTTCCTACCAAAAACTATTGTAATGTTCTTAACCGGAAAAGGCTCCTAACAGAGCAGACTTCTAAAGAGTTCAAAAAGAAGCTTGTGGGTATTCATCCCCACCGTGGTTTTTCCCAGTTGGGTTTCCATGTCAAAAATATGTGTGTCATGTGAAATTATTTTGTCTTGTGATGCTTTGTTGTATCTGTTAAGCACATGAAGTTTCTATGTTTAATGCCTGTCTATAAAACATATTGAACTCGCTATTGTGAAGATTTGATGGTTAGGTCTAATAGTTCATGCATGAAAATATTATGATAATGTGGTATTGTGCTAAGAGAAAATCTTAGTAAGTGACCGGTTCATGATTGTTTGAGATATTCTGGATGCTACCAGTTGCACTCTGTTTTACCGGTATCTATGTTTACCAGTCATTGTGAGTGTTTTCTTTCAAACCAGTTCTGGGCCACATTTTGTGTCTGTACTGATTCACCCCCCCTCTTAGTACCGGTTTGGTACTAGTGGTTCGTCATTGAGTTATCAATTGGTATCAGAGCACTCCAGGTCCTCTGTGTTGTAAGCTTAACCACTTGAGGAAAAGATCCTAGCCAAATGATGAAGAGGGAAGGCCCAAAGTTCAACAAGGAAAAATTTGGTATATGGAAAGATAGGATGAAGATATTCATCAAAAGTATGGGTGTTCAACACTAGAGTTATGTTGAAAATGTATATGTTGTTCCTACCAGTACTCTCACCGATGACCAAAAGAGAGAGATACAAGAAAACGGGCAAGTCATGGAAGCCCTCATTAGTAGTCTATCTGACATTGAGTTTACTGATGTTCAGGACAAGGTAAATCCCAAAGAAGTATGGGATGCTCTTGGAAATATCTATGGTGGTGATGAGCATGTAAAACAGGCTAAGGAAGAGAGCTTGAGAGGAAAGTTTGAAGACATGAGAATGCTTGAAGGAGAGACCATTCAACAGTATGGAATAAGAATCAAAATAGTTGTTGGAGAAATAAAGAGTGCAGGTGGCAAAATAGATTCCACTATGGTAAGTAAAGTTCTGAGATCCCTGTTGTCGATCTATGCAATAAGGGTTGCTGCTATTCAAGAGCTGAGATCAATAGACAAGTCTAAGGCATCCTTGGATTCCATCATAACCAAGTTCATAGCCCATGAGCTAAATAGCTTTGATGGTAGTGTTCAATTGTCAGAATCAGCTTTTAAAGCTTCTGCTATACCATCCAGAAAAGGAAAAGAGGCTAGCACTAATGGGGAACCTAGTCAAAACAAAGAGATGAAGGATGAAGAGTTTCTGATGGAATTTGAAGCTCTTCTAGCTAGGAGATTCCCAAAAGGAACTAGTAAATACAAAGGTAAACTACCTTTGAAATGTTTCTCCTGCAACTAGATAGGACATATAGCTATGAACTGTCCTAATAGTGACAACAAGGACAAACCAGAAAGGTTCAAGAAATTCAAAGGAGGAAACTGGAGAAATTGTTTTGTGGCAGTTTATGAAGGTGTCACAGATGAGGAATCCAAAGATCAAGAAAATGAAGACATGGTGTTCATTGCTATAAACGAAGATGTGACAGACAAGAAGACTCTTGTCTCTCGGTTTGATGATTCCAATGAGTGGATCATTGATAGTGGCTGCTCTCACCATATGACTGGTGACCAGAGCAAGTTTCTATCATTAGAAGAGTATGATGGTGGTGTGGTTCGCTTTGGCAATGATGCACCATGCATGGTCAAAGGCAGAGGGTCCATCTCCTTGAATGGAAAGAGTAGTGCTGACAATGTGTATTGGGTTGATGGTCTTAGACATAACCTTCTAAGTGTTGCCTAGTTAAATGATAGTGGACTCGCTCTACAATTCAAAAATGGAGTTTGCAGAATCAAAGGTAAAGATGGTAAATTGATAGCCATCGGCATGCAAACTAAAGGTAACCTATTTCATCTAAATGCTAATATAAGTACATGTCTTATGGCTAAGCTTGATGATAGCTGGATATGGCATAGGAGATTCTGTCGTGCGAACTTTGACAACATTGTGAAGGCTAGTAAGATCAAGGTAGTTAGAGGGTTGCCGATGCTGAGCAAATCGGATAATACCTTGTTTAGAGAATGTCAATTGGGGAAAATTTCTTCCTCAACTTTTAAAGGTAAATCTTTCACCGGTGACAACTTGCTTGATCTTGTGCATATTGATTTATATGGTCCTATTAAAACTAGAAGTATGCAGGGTGATAGGTACTTCATGATTCTCATTGATGACTGCTCAAGAATGATGTGAGTCACATTCTCGAAAGAAAAGTCTAAAGCTTTTGGGAAATTCAAAGCTTTCAGAGCATTATTGGAAAAGGAAAGTGGTAAAAGGATCAAGTGTCTCAGAACTGATCAAGGAGGGGAATTCACTTCTAGTGAATTCAACAAGTGCTGTGAAGAGTTTGGCATCAAGAGATAGCTGTCTGCCCGTCGAACTCCACAGCAGAATGGCCTAGCAGAGAGTAATAACCAGACTATGTTTGAAGCAACTAGAACTATGTTGATCCAAGGAAAGGTTGCTCACATCTTTTGGAGAGAAGTGGTGAGAACTGTAGTTTACACTATGAACCGAGTACTCATCAAAAATGGCAAGGACAAAACTCCTTCTGAGTATTGGACCAGTAAGACCCTTGTGGTAAATTATTTTAAGGTCTTTGGTAGCAAATGTTACATCAAGAGGAGTGAACATCAGGGCAAATTTGAAGCTAAATGTGATGAAGGAATATTTCTAGGATATTCCACCAAGAGTAAAGCTTTCAAGTGCTACAACAATAGGACTAAGAGAATTATGGAAAGAATCAATGTAAGAGTTGATGAATCCTCTGAGAAGATTGAGAAAATCAGCAGTGAGGAAGTTGTAAATGAATTGGTTGCAACCTTCTAGGAACAGGTTGTCAGTCAAGCGAGCACCAGTAACAGTGTTCCTGAACTGGTGAATGTTGATACTGATGAAGCTAAGGATGAAGAAGAAAAGCAAGAAGAATCAATTAAGACCATTCCTCGGTATGTCAAGTTGAATCATGATCCCAAGCAGATCATAGGTGATATGGATGCAGGAATCCTTACCAGAAGAAAGATTAGAGAAAACTTACGCATGATCTCTGAATTTAATCCTAAATCATTCAAAGAGGCTCGTAATGATGAAGACTGGATCAAGGCAATGGAAGAAGAACTTGACCAGATAGAGAAAAATGGTACATGGTCCTTGGTACCCAGACCAGAGCATAAGAATGTCATTGGCACCGAATGGGTGTTTAGAAATAAGTTGAATGAGGATGGCACAGTGATTAGGAATAAAGCCATACTGGTATGCAAAGGATATGCTCAAGAAGAAGGTGAAGACTATGGGCAAACCTTTTCTCCTATAGCCAGATTGGAAGGAGTTCATATGCTTCTTGCATATGCAACTTTTAAGAGATTCATGGTGTATCAAATGGATGTAAAATCTGCATTCCTATATGGTGTACTTGAAAAAGATGTATATATTGAGCAACTAGATGGGTTTACCCTATCTAAAGATAGTGACATGGTATGTAGGCTACACAAAGCATTATATGGTCTAAAGCAAGCACCTAGGGCATGGTATGAGCACCTACATTCCTATCTTGTGAAGATTGGATTTGATAGAAAAAGTGAAGATAGTAATATGTACTTGAAGTCTCAAGAAGATCAGATGCTGATCTGTGAAGTCTTTGTTGATGACATCATCTTTGGTGGAGATGACAAGATGAGTCATGAGTTTGCTGATGAGATGAAGAAAGAGTTTGAAATGTCACTTATAGGGGAGATTAAGTTCTTCTTTGGACTGCAGATCCAGTAGATGAAAGATGGAATCTTCATCACTCAGTCCAAATATATCAAAGAGGTGTTGAAGAATTTTGGCATGGAAGATAGCAAACTGGTTGGTACACCGTGTGTGACCGGTTGCAAATTGACAAAGGAAGATGATTCCGCACTAGTGGATGAGAAGGAATACCGATCAATGATTGGTAAGTTGCACTATGTAGTGCATAGCAGACTGGATAATGCACATGCAGTTGGCATCACTGCAAGGTTCCAAAAGAGTCCATGAGAATCTCACTTGAGTGCAGTCAAGTGGATTCTTAGGTATCTGAAGGGAACAATTTACTATGGATTATGGTACCCATACAACAATAATTTCAATCTAAAATTATTCATAGATGCTAATTAGGATGGACATGTGGATGACTGGAAGAGCACAACTGGTGGTGCATTCTTTCTCAGTGGTAGACTGGTCTCATGGATGAGTAAAAAGCAGAGTTGCATCTCTCAGTCAACAACAGAAGTGAACTATGTTGCAGCTTTCATGAACTATACTCAGATAATCTGGATGAAGCATGTACTAGAAGGCTTCAAGATCCCTGTACCTGAACCGGTAGGTATATTTTGTGATATCACAAGTGCTATCAATATATCAAAGAATCTGGTTTTACATTCTAGAACCAAGCATTTTGAGCTTAAGTATCATTTCTTGAGGGAAAAGGTTTAGAATAAAGAGATTGCACTGGAGCATGTGTCCACTAAGGAGAAGTTAGCAGACATATTCACCAAGCCTCTCCCAAAGACAACATTTGTGAATTTGAGAGGTGAATTAAGGGTATTTCCCCTTCAAGAGGTGAACTAAAAGTGGTTGTTCCACATTAGTCAAGTACTGGAATGACAAATCTTTGGTTGATTGGTGTGTTTAAGGATGCTACTCCTCAGGGGGAGCAGCATAAGGAAACACTGGTGATTGTACCTCCAGTTTGGCATTGTTGTCAAAGGGGGAGAAGAAGTGAAGCGAAAAGACATCTGTAGCAAATGGGGAGAAGATGTGAAGCAGAGAAGATATATTTTGTATATTTCCATCAATGCCAAAGGGGGAGATTGTTGGCATTATGTGAACCGACATGAGCCTTATGTAAAACTAGCATGAAGACATAATGATATTGTGTGTTGTCATTGATGTCAATATGAGACATAGTGTGAACTGGCACATGAGATAAGTGAAGAAAGAGATACTAGTATATGTGTGAACCGGTATATGCCAAAGTGAAGCAGCACATTTGTTCAAAGTGAACTGGCATGCAGTTATGGCAACCGGCACATGGAAGCACTGTATGTCTACTGATTGGTAAGGCAACTTCCACTTTGGGGTTTCCAGTTGGAGTATCTCAAGTCTCTGTGACTCAATCGGTGATCTTTGTGTGATGAGTTAGTAGTATGATGGAGGACAGATCATGTTGCCATGTAAGCTCTGTGTGCGTAAAGGATCTTGCATGAAGAAGACTATTCCTATCTACCTCGGGAATGTGCAAAGTCTATCAAATTGTGATAACGCGTGAAGGGTTATCAGCCACCATGAAAACGATGGATAATGGACGATGGAGAATGTCTTGAGATCGACTCAAGACTGGTGCATCCAATGCAGTATGTTTCAACGGTCAGGATCAAACCGTTTGAATTGCTCAAACTAATAGGTTAAGGGTTTAGGGTTTTTTCTACCGACCTATATGCTCCCTATAGGGTCGATGTTAGGTTTCTATCTAAAGTTTTTGGCAAAGTTGTGAGTGTGTATCCAACGAAAGTGATACAAGATTCTTGCCAGACCATAGGAGAAAAGAGATACCTGCAAAGTGTATGTGCAGAAGGAAAAGAGGAGCCTAAACAGATCTGTATTAGTATTAAGTACTGTTAATAGATCATTGTAATACCTGTTGATCTCTAACCACTTCAACAGTTGCAAAATCCCCTAACAGGGTAGCCTTAACTGGCTTGATTCAAAATCCCTTAAATCAGGTGGTCTTAACTGGCTTGCTGTAAATGCCTTAACCAGGTAACTTGAAGCTAATGAGTTCTACGAAGCTAGAGAAGCTTAGGAGATCCTTTCAGCTATTGAGTTCTTAAAATCCTCTTACAAGGTGACCCTACCGAGTTTAACCCTTAACCGGGTATCCCTTAACCGGGTGATCCCTAATAGGATTGGTTCCTACCAGAACCTATTGTAATGTTGTTAACCGGACAAGGCTCCTAACAAAGCAGACTTCTAAAGAGTTCAAAAAGTAGCTTGTGGGTATTCATCCCCACCATGTTTTTTCCTAGTTGGGTTTCCACGTGAAAAATATGTGTGTCATGTGAAATACTTTTGTCTTGTGATGCTTTGTTTTATCTATTAAGAACATGAAGTTTCTATGTTTTATGCCTGTCTATAAAACATATTGAACTCGCTGTTGTGAAGATTTGATGGTTAGGTCTACTAGTTCATGCATGAGAATATTATGATAATGTGGTATTGTGCTAAGATAAAAGCTTAGTAAGTGATTGGTTCATGATTGTTTGAGTTATTCTGGATGCTACCAGTTGCACTCTGTTTTACCAGTCATTGTGAGTGTTTTCTATCAAACCGGTTTTGGACCATATTTTGTGTTTGTACTGATTCACCCCCCCCCCTCTCAGTACCAGTTTGGTATTAGTGGTTCATCATTGAGTTATCAATTGGTATCAGAGCACTCCAGGTCCTCTGTGTTGTAAGCTTAACCGCTTGAGGAAAAGATCCTAGCCAAATGATGAAGAGGGAAGGTCAAAAGTTCAACAGGGAAAACTTTGGTATATGGAAAGACAGGATGAAGATATTCATCAAAAGTATGGGTGTTCAACACTGGAGTTATGTTGAAAATATATATGTTGTTCCTACCGGTACTCTCACCAATGACTAAAAGAGAGAGATACAAGAAAACAGGCAAGTCATGGAAGCCCTCATCAGTATTCTATCTAACATTGAGTTTATTGATGTTCAGGACAAGGCAAATCCCAAAGAAGTATGGGATGCTCTTGAAAATATCTATGGTGGTGATGATTATGTAAAATAAGCTAAGGAAGAGAGCTTGAGAGGAAAGTTTGAAGACATGAGAATGGTTGAAGGAGAGACCATTCAGCAGTATGGAATAAGATTGAAAATAGTTGTTGGAGAAATAAAGAGTGCAGGTGGCAAAATAGAAGATTCCACTATGGTAATTAAACTCCTGAGATCCCTGTTGCCGGTTTGTGCAATAAGGGTTGTTGCTATTCAGGAGCTGTGATCAATAGACAAGTCTAAGGCATCCTTGGACTTCATCATAGCCAAGTTGACAGCCTATGAGCTAAATAGATTTGATGGTAGTGTTCAAAAGTCAGAATCAGCTTTTAAAGCTTCTGCTATACCATCCAGAAAAGGAAAAGAGGCTAGCATTAATGGGGAACCTAGTTAGAATGGAGAGATGAAGGATGAAGAGTTTCTAATGGAATTTGAAGCTCTTTTGGCTAGGAGATTCCCAAAAGGAACTTGTAAATACAAAGGTAAACTACCTTTGAAATGTTTCTCCTACAATCAGATATGATATATTGCTATGAACTGTCCTAATAGTGACAACAAGGACAAACTAGAAAGGTTCAAGAAATTCAAAGGAGGAAACTGGAGAAATTGTTTTGTGGCAGTTGATGAAGGTGTCATAGATGAGGAATCCAAAGATCAAGAAAATGAAGACATGGTGTTCATTGCTGTAAACGAAGATGTGACAAACAAGAAGACTCTTGTCTCCCAGTTTGATGATTCCAATGAGTGGATCATTGACAGTGGCTGCTCTCACCATATGACTAGTGATCGGAGCAAGTTTCTATCATTAGAAGAGTATGATGGTGGTGTGGTTCTCTTTGGCAATGATGCACCATGCATGGTCAAAGGAAGAGTGTCCATCTCCTTGAATGGAAAGAGTAGTGCTGACAATGTGTATTGGGTTGATGGTCTCAGACATAACCTTCTAAGTGTTGCCTAGTTAAATGATAGTGGACTCACTCTGCAATTCAAAAATGAAGTTTGAAGAATCAAAGGTAAAGATGGTAAATTGGTAGCCATCGATATGCAAACTAAAGGTAACCTATTTCATCTAAATGCTAATATAAGTACATGTCTTATGGCTAAGCTTGATGATAGCTGGATATGGCATAGGAGATTCTGCCATGTGAACTTTGACAACATTGTGAAGGCTAGTAATTATCAAGGCAGTTAGAGGGTTGACGGTGCTGAGCAAACTGGATAATACCTTGTGTAGAGAATGTCAATTGGGGAAAATGTCTTCCTCAACTTTTAAAGGTAAATCTTTCACTGCTGACAACTTGCTTGATCTTGTGCATATTGATTTATGTGGTCCTATGAAAACTAGAAGTGTGCAGGGTGATAGGTACTTCATGATTCTCACTGATGACTGCTCAAGAATGATGTGGGTCACATTCTTGAAAGACAAGTCTGAAGCTTTTGGGAAATTCAAAGCTTTCAGAGCATTAGTGGAAAAGGAAAGCGGTAAAAGGATCAAGTGTCTCAAAACTGATCAAGGAGGGGAATTCACTTCTAGTGAATTCAACAAGTACTATGAAGAGTTTGGCATCAAGAGATAGTTGTCTGCCATTCGGACTCCACAGCAAAATGGCCTAGCAGAGAGGAATAACCGGACTGTGGTTGAAGCAGCTAAAACTATGTTGATCCAAGGAAAGGGAATATTTCTAGGATATTCCACCAAGAGCAAAGCTTTCAAGTGCTACAACAATAGGATGTAGATAATTATGGAAAGCATCAATGTTAGAGTTGATGAATCCTCTGAGAAGACTGAGAAAACCGGCAGTGAGGAAGTTGTAAATCAACCAGTTGCAACCTTTTGGGAACCGGTTGTCAGTAAAGTGAGCACCAGTAACAGTGTTCCTGAACCGGTGAATGTTGATACTGATGAAGATAAGGATGAAGAAGAAAAGAAAGAAGAATCAATTAATACCATTCCTTGGTATGTCAAGTTGAATCATGATCCCAAGCAGATCATAGGTGATAAGGATGAAGGAATCCTTACCAGAAGAAAGATCAGAGAAAACTTATGCATGATCTCTGAATTTGAGCCTAAATCATTCAAAGAGGCTCATAATGATGAAGACTGGATCAAGGCAATGGAAGAAGAACTTGACCAGATAGAGAAAAATGGTACATGGTCCTTGGTACCGAGACCAGAGCATAAGAATGTCATTGGCACCAAATGGGTGTTCAGAAATAAGTTGAATGAGGATGGCACAATGATTAGGAATAAAGCCATACTGGTATGCAAAGGATATGCTCAAGAAGAAGGTGAAGACTATGGGGAAACCTTTGCTCTTGTAGCTAGATTGGAAAGAGTTCGTATGCTTCTTGCATATGCAGCTTTTAAGAGATTCAAGGTGTATCAAATGGATGTAAAATCTACATTCCTAAATGGTGTACTTGAAGAAGAGGTATATATTGAGCAACTAGATGGGTTTACCCTATCTGAAGATAGTGACATGGTATGTAGGCTACACAAAGCATTATATTGTCTAAAGCAAGCACCTAGGGCATGGTATGAGTGCCTACATTCCCATCTTGTCGAGATTGGATTTGAGAGAACAAGTGCAGATATTAATATCTACTTGAAGTCTGAGGAAGATCAGATCCTGATTTGTGAAGTCTTTGTTGATGACATCATCTTTGGTGGAGATGACAAGATGATTCATGAGTTTGTTGATGAGATGAAGAAAGAGTTTGAAATGTCACTTATAGGGGAGATTAAGTTCTTCATTGGACTGCAGATCTAGCAGATGAAAGATGGAATCTTCATCACTCAGTCCAAATATGTCAAAGAGGTGTTGAAGACTTTTGGCATGGAAGATAGAAAACTGGTTGGTACACCGATGGTGACTGGTTGCAAATTGACAAAGAAAGATGATTCCGCACTGGTGGATGAGAAGGAATACCGATCAATGATTGGTAAGTTGCACTATGTAGTACATAGCAGACTGGATATTGCAGATGCAGTTGGCATCACTTCAAGGTTCCAAAAGAGTCCAAGAAAATCTCACTTGAGTACAGTCAAGCTTATTCTTAGGTATCTAAAGGGAAGAATTGACTATGGATTGTGGTACCCATACATCAATAATTTCAATCTGAAAGTATTCACAAATGCTAAATGGGCCGATGATGTGGATGACCGAAAGAGCACAACCAGTGGTGCATTCTTTCTCAGTGGTAGACTGGTCTCATGGATGAGTAAAAAGCAGAGTTGCAGCTTTCATGAACTGTACTCAGACAATCTGGATGGAGCATGTACTGGAAGGCTTCAAGATCCCTGTACCTGAACCGGTAAGTATATTCTGTGATAACACAAGTGCTATCAATATATCAAAGAATCTAGTTTTACATTCTAGAACCAAGCATTTTGAGCTTAAGTATCATTTTTGGAGGGAAAAGGTTTAGAATAAAGAGATTGGACTGGAGCATGTGTCAAGTAAGGAGTAGTTAGTAGACATATTCACCAAGCCTCTCCCAAAGACAACATTTATGCATCTGAGAGGTGAATTAGGGGTATTGCCCCTTCAGGAGGTGAACTAAAAGTGGTTGTTCAACATCAGTCAGGTACTTGATAGACAAATCTTTGGTTGATTGGTGTGTTTAAGGATGCTACTCCTCAGGGGGAGCAGCATAAGAAAATAGTGGTGATTGTACCTCGAGTTTGGCATTGTTGTCAAAGGGGGAGAAGAAGTGAAGCAAAAAGTTATCTGCAGCAAATGGGGAGAAGAAGTGAAGCAAAAAGACATCTGCAGCAAATGGGGAGAAGATGTGAAGTAGAGAAGATATCTTTTGTATATTGCCATCAATGCCAAAGCGGGAGATTGTTGGCATTATGTGAATTGGCATGAGCCTTATGTAAAACTGGCATGAAGACATAATGATATTGTGTGTTGTCATTGATGTCAATATGAGACATAGTGTGAACTAGCACATAAGATAAGTGAAGAAAGAGATACCAGCATATGTGTGAACTAGTATATGCCAAAGTGAAGCGACACATTTGTTCAAAGTGAACCAGCACGCAGTTATGGGAATCAACACATGGAAGCACTGTATGACTACCATTTGGTAAGGCAGCTTCAACTTTAGGGTTTTCGATTGGAGTATCTCAAGTCTGTGTGACTCAATCAGTGATCTTTGTGTGATGAGTTAGTAGTATAATGGAGGACAGATCATGTTGCCACGTAAGCTCTGTGTGCATAAAGGATCTTGCATTAAGAAGACTATTCCTATCTACCTCGGGAATGTACAAAGTCTATCAAATTGTGATAACGTATGATGGGTTATCAGCTGCCATGAATACGGTGGATAATGGATGATGGAGAATGTCTTGAGATCGACTCAGGACTGGTGCATCCAATGCAGTATGTTTCAACAGTCAGGATCAAACCATTTGAATTGCTCAACCTAATAGGTTTAGGGTTTAGGGTTTTTGCTACTGACCTATACGCTCCCTATAGACAGGTTTCTGTCTAAAGTTTATGGCAAAAAGTTGTGAGTGTGTATCCAATGAAAGTGATACAAGATTCTTGCCAGACCATAGGAGAAAAGAGATACTTGCAAAGTGTATGTGCAGAAGGAAAAGAGGAGCCTAAACGGATCTGTATTAGTATTAAGTACTGTTAAAAGATCATTGTAATACCTATTGATCTCTAACCACTTCAACAGTTGCAAAATCCCCTAATAGGGTAGCCTTAACTGGCTTGATTCAAAATCCCTTAAATCGGGTGGTCTTAACTGGCTTGCTGTAAATACGTTAACCAGGTAAATTGAAGCTAATGAGATCGAAGAAGCTAGAGAAGCTTAGGAGATCCTTTCAGCTATTGAGTTCTTAAAATCCTCTAACAAGGTGACCCTACCAGGTTTAACCCTTAACCAGGTATCCCTTAACCGGGTGATCCCTAATAGGTTCGGTTCCTACTAGAGCTTATTGTAATGTTGTTTACTAGATAAGGCTCCTAACAGAGCGGACTTCTAAAGAGTTCAAAAAGCAGCTTGTGGGTATTCATCCCCACCGTGGTTTTTCCCAGTTGGGTTTCCACGTGAAAAATATGTGTGTCATGTGAAATGCTTTTGTCTTATGATGCTTTGTTTTATTTGTTAAGCACATGAAGTTTCTATGTTTTATGCCTGTCTATAAAACATATTGAACTCGCTGTTGTGAAGATTTGATGGTTAGGTCTACTAGTTCATGCATGAGAATATTATGATAATGTGGTATTGTGCTAAGAGAAAAGCTTAGTAAGTGACTGGTTCATGACTGTTTGAGTTATTCTAGATGCTACCGGTTGCACTCTATTTTACCGGTATCTATGTCTACCAGTCATTGTGAGTGTTTTTTGTCAAACCGGTTTTGGACCACATTTTGTGTCTCTATTGATTCACCCCTCCTCCCTCTCAGTACTAGTTTGGTACTAGTGGTTCATCATTGAGTTATCATGATGACGGTGCCTCCTCACCTCTAGCATGTGAGGACTCCCCAGGGTATCCTCCAATTTGTGTAATAACCTCTGGTGCATCATGCATCTCATGCACCTCGTAATCTGCACTGTCCATAGTAGGATCAATGGGCTGTCCAACTGGACCCAAGCATACATGCCCACACATGACACAACTATGGGGCACATATATATGTGGAGCTGAGGATGACATGTTAGCATCACCCGATGCGCCGCTACCATCAAAGTAGGCTGAGCTACTGATGCAGCCCGAGAAACCAAATGGCTACACAAAGAGTGAATAGTCGATATGGTCCATGAAGCTGCCTCACAAATGATATCAGGATGCTGAAGTGCAGGTGGGGGATCAACAAGAGGAGGGGGGACATATGGGTCCTGGACTACTCTGATTGCCCCAGGTCTATTTTGGTTCATACCTAAACCTACACCCTAGAAAGGTTTGATGTCAAAGTAGTTCACATGTTTTTGTAAAACAAACTCAGCATACAATTTTTTTATGAAATAGAAGGGGATATCAAGATTGTTGTTGGGTGGTTTGTCGAAAACCATCCACCAATGATCCCAAAACTTTTTCACAACCCCATCATTTGTGCACCATTTGATAGAAAGTTTTATTTTTTTGGGATCTACAGGCTGACTAGTACGGGGATTGACAAACAATGAGGCGATTTTGGCTTTGGATATTTCAAGATCCTTGATATCCTTATACGACAAGCCATCTACATATTTTTCCTTCATAGAATCTCCCCACAAAAGGGTGGCATCGTGCTCCTAAGTCATGGTTTCCATACTTTTTACGATCAACATGAGAGGATCAAACAATGGGTTTAGACGACGGATTCTACGATATACTTCTACAATCCCCCTCAATTCATTCAAATTTTGTGCAATCAAATCTTGAATTGAGGGGGGGTTTGGTTGTTGTAGTTGTGGTGGTCAGTGTTTTCATTGTTATCCCCCATTTTTAACCTAATTGAATGTAAACAATTAAATTTAGTTAACAAATTTAAACAACTAGGTATTTGATTTTAAAAAAACCTAGTTTTCATGAAAAAAAACCATATTTTCAATGAAAAATCAAATAAACATTCACAAAAAATACAAAAAATGAATGAAAATGATTCAAAACGACAAAATTCTTACCTCTAAATCTATTTTTTAGCAATTTTTTGTCAAAAAATTGGATATCAGATGGAGCGGATAATGGATTTTGACAAATTCACGCGACTAGTGAGTTAAAAATGACTCACGGGACTATCACTGTCGAAATATAAAAGTCTCAGAAAATCGGATATCTGATTTCAACACTTAAAATTATTTTTAAATAACATATATAATATAATAATATATTATATAAAATAATAATATATTATATAATACGTATTGTATTATATTATATATATTATATTATAATATAATATAATATAATATTATATTATAATATAATATAATATAATATAATATTATATTATATTATAATATAACATAATATTATATTATAATATATAATATACTACAATATTATATAATATATAATATAATTTAATATTATATAATATTATATAATATAATATAATATTATATTATATTATATATAATATAATATTGTATTATATAATACGTAGCATATAATATATTTTTTAAATTAAAATTACAAAAAAAAATTGGATATCCAATTTTATCCGATATCCGATTTGCATAGGTAATTACCAGGCCAAGGTGTACTGACACCCAGGCCAAGCAAAAAGTCAACATGGATTTTTCGCGTTTTTAGGCGAGTGAGGCAGGCTATTTTTTTCACATCACCACTTTTTGGCCCCCCTTGATCCTGCACTAACCCTACCGATAAACAAAAAATAATGCACTAAATAAGAACAACAACCACAACATGAAAAGCACACCATAACATAATATTTTAACAAGGAAACCTAATGTAGGAAAAACCTGGATGGGATTTGTGATCCACAATATTCGGTTACTAGCCAATAAGAGAATATTACTATTTACAATAGGGGCCTGCACATGCAGGAAGGCCAAGTGCCTAGAGCTCACTGCTCAATTACAAAATGAAGTCTCATTGGCTTACAAAATTGGATTATGCAAATCCAATGTCATGTATTGCTTCAAATTAGCATCTACTATGCCAGATTCAGTACCGGTTTAAGCAATGCAATATACATAAACCACTATCCCAATAATTCGCACATTAGGTCTACTACCATCTTTTCATACTTCACATCCTAAATGATCTACAATGGTCTCATACTTATATGAGTCATATTACAATCTGCCATGTCGGCTTACAAAAGATTTTACAATTAATTACAAAGTATAATTTACACAAAATTCCTATCGGCCATGGTACCGGTGTAGGGTCTACTGGTGTCGGTGCCTACCAGTATCCTATGATTGCAAGGTTGCCATCAATGACAATACCTTCAATCACCTACAATTTCTCATTGGAGTGTGCATTTGCCAACAGAAACTACTTATAGTGGCCTTCAAAAATGACATTCCTCATGAGAACATCCATAATTTAATCCTACACTCCTAGAATATCCTCTTTGTTGAAGCCATTATGAAGGTAATTGACCTTCTCCCCTTCATCTAGGAATCTCTTCATAGAAACCCTACAATCCCCTTTAGTTTACTTTACCATCTCAATGCCATAATTGAGAGGACCACTTCTAATGACAATGGTTTCTCCAAAAGACTAGGAAGGAAATTACCCACAAAGAAACCATGGCATTCTTCCAAAGTTGGAATTCTCCATGGAATGGGCCTGGTCAAAACATTTCACGTCTTTAGTGTAAGGGGAAAAATTGCTTGCAACAAGAATCTCCCATAGCTCCTAGTAGTCACTTTTTAGTAATTCATGGTCCTTCAACTCAATTTGGATGAGGTCCCCACCCACAATAGTAGAGAAATATAAAATATAAACCTAGAGAAGGAAAAGGATACTATCCAAAGCCAATGGAGAAAGATGGGTGAAATAGGTTGTAACACACCAAGAAACAAAATAAAACAAATGCGAGAACCTATCAAAAATATCTATATGAGCATATATTGATAAGATCATTAAAAGTGTAGCAATGAAATTTTTAGTGGCTAATATTTGTCAATTGGCTATTTTTTGAAATTTGGGAATCAAAATTTGGCTAATAAGTTTAACTTTTAAGGTGACTCGAATCACTACATTTTTACAAAATTTATTTTTTAGTGTTATTTTAATCACCAAATAATCTATTTTAGTAATTTTTGAACTCAAATATTCATCAGAATATTCGATACATGATTGGACCAAATTCGCCAACATTTTATAATTTATTATAGAAACCTAAATTAATTCACAAATAATATATCATAATTATTAGTGAATTTAGGGTTATATCAACAATATTTAGTTGCTACCATTGATTTAAAATATATTCTCTAATGACCTTTATTGTATTCCATGAGGTAAATTATATCTACAAGTTGTAATGCTCGTGGGGTTGGAAATTGCTTTTGAATTGTTCACCTCAATGAAAATCAATGGTATAAAAGAAATTTTTGGCCCCATGAGTATTACAAATTGTGGGTACATTTTATCTCACAAAATACAAACAGGCCTATTAGATTATTTTAAGTTAATGGTAGAAACTAAATAAAGTAGATACTACCCCTTAAACTCATTAATAATTTCCACTTTCCGGCCTATACTTTTCTCTAAAACCTTTTTTTTTTAAATGAAAGGATATGCAATAGTAATAATTCATACTCTTATTATTTTCCAAGATTCGCCAATATTTTCTACCAAAAAATAATTGATATAGATAAATTTGCCAATAAAATTAATTATTTTTCTTTTAAAAAAGGAAAGACTTGCCAATAAATATTATTATTATTTAAAAAAAATATATTCACCAAGATTTAATATAATTTTTTGAGAGGGCGATTCTTAAAGTTATCACTAAAGAGTAGTGATAGAATTAATTCATATTTCCAAGTACATTGGATTCATAAAATTTATCCTTTGAGTGAATTAGGCTAGGAGAGATGTCTAATCATCCTAGATGGTGATTTGAATAGCTTGTGTAGCTATATCGGCCAGAAGGTCTAGTAGATTATTTTGTTCTCTATAAACCTATCTAACCTTAAGATTTTACAAGGAAGCAATAATGAGTTATAGAAATAATACGTTACATAGTCCAACCAATCTTGGTTCTTTTTAAAAACATTTTACTCATATTAGTAGAATCCCCTCCAAAGATGATATTAGTTAACTAGGTTATAGAGAAGGCCAAAAGGAACTTGGATTTGTGATCCCTCATAACAACATGCCCTCTTGCCTAGTTTGAAAGATCACGAGAAGAATTATTAGAGTTTAGCTTAATCTAGCAAGGAGCTAGGGAACCAAAAAAGAGTAGATTGAGCCGAGGCCTTGGTGTTGTCTATAATGCCCTGCCAAAAACCCTAAGGGAAAACAATACATCTAGGCAACTAATAGGTGGAATAATTTGTTTATTTTTTCAAAGATTAAGTGTATTAATTAAACATTGCACATTTATTAACACAACAAAAGTCTAACACATGATTTCCTTAGGGTTACTAATGAAGATTACTTCAAAACTAAACAACTACACCAGGTTAATCCAATTATCCATCTAATTAGGAAATTGAATTGCAATTAATAAAACCATTCTTGTAAAACTAAATTCTATATTGAAAGATTTAAAGTGTTACAATATATTTATTTCAATGATTCATTTACACATAAGAAGAAAGATAACTAAAATATCATACATTCCAATGGAGAAGATTACAATATTCGATAATTACAAGGCTTCCAATAATACAATTGAATACATAGGTTACAATGCCAAGGATTACATAGTTCATTGATACAATGACCACATGGTCTCAAATATATGATAATCTCGAACATGAGCTGATACAAGAGTCACAAACCAAGAAAAACCAGTGAGTCCAATCCTCGCATGAAGGTATGAAAATAGATATCCGATGGAAAGTGGCACTACCACCCGACCATGTGATCCCAAAGTGGAACCACCCCACCATGCTAGGAGATAGCAGAAAACTCTCAAGAAAGAAAAACAAGACAAGTACAATAGTGTAACATGACTCTGCAAAACCCATGTGACTTAACTCATAAACACTAGTAACTCTAAGGAGAGAGTGTCATCACATGGCTTAAGGTGGTTACCCTAGGTAGGCCTCCATAGTTCCCGACCCCCATCTTGGGTTATCATGGCAACCTCTCCCGAACCCCCAGTTCCATCTAAGCATAATGCAGACCCTACCAATCCCTTCATGAAGACAAGGTGGTAGGTTTGCCACTCCAGGCCCTCTCACCACATCCTGAGCCTATACAAGCACTCAACCATGTGCAAGGCACATTATCTTAGTTTAATATTTTAACTACCCACCCCCTAATCAATTATTAGGTTATCACTTTTTAACTGACTTTCGAGGGGTTATCTTGACATCCACTTTGGGTGCGGCCCCTGCTCGAAAGCCACTCTCTCTCATAGGACACTAACAAGAATGATCTCTCTACAACAACTCTATGGAAAAACTGATCGCTATATCTAATCCTGACAAACTATAGGTGAAGGATATACAAATCATAAACCCAGGATTGACCATTTGGAATAAAACACACAATGTCTCACATCAATAGGTCTACACAACAACACTTGACCAAGGGGTATAACCATTATATGACATAATGACAACTCAACCAGAATTGCAACAAAATTAAGCTTTGACTACAAATACCATTTACACTAAGATCGTAATACAAACAATCTTTTCTTTAAAGAGTCAAAAGCATAAAATACTTACAATTAAAGATATTCCAGAGAAAAAGAAAATACAACTATATTAATAAAAGAAATTCAATGTTGTCATTTGTCCAAAAAGGCTATATTAAATCATATTAAAATTAACCCCCTAATCTTATGTTCAAGAATAATTTACAAATACCCCCAATTAAATGATTTCCATAACATAAATTAAATTCCAAATAAAAATTATATATAATAATATAATATAATTACATGAGTATATATTCTTCGAATATAAAACATATAATTATATCATAATTAAAATATATATTATAAAATGAAAATTTAATTTTCCAATAAAATATTTTTTTTAATACTCCAAAATAAGATATTATAACTAAAGAAAAATACTATATATATATATATATATATTTATATAAATAGATATATAATTTTTTTAGCATATATTAAAAAAAATTAAAAAATAATAAAACGAATTAATGAAATTACCCGTAGGCAAGTTGAAGGTAAATATTTTTTTGCTGCCCCTATCTAACAGCAGGGTAGCCTGCTACCATACGGTAGCAAGTGCTACCTTGGGGTAGCAACTACTAGCTTACGGTGTGGTAGAAGGCTGCCCCACCCCCGTGCACCCCCCCATTTCAGAAATATTTTAATATTTTTATTTTTTTCAATTTAATCTAAATTTTTCTATAAAAATAGAGATTAAGAGAATCTCTCTCCCTCCACTCTGAGACAATAGAGTATAAACAAATCACAGCAAGAATATAGTTTTTTTTTCATTTTTTTTTGTTTTATAAAATTTACTAAAATTTCCTCCATAACATTTACTGGCAAATAAATCTTTCCAAAAGTTTCAAAACTCTAAGATAGAAAATCAATTGATAGAAAAAAACCCAAATTTCTTTAACAAGGAAAAAATTCTTACACAAACCATAAGAAATAAATTTTAACCCAGATTTCTAAATCCCCTATTTGTTTCTTTTCACAACCAGGAAGAACAGAAAATCGCATAACACATAGAGAAAATTATATGGAACAAAGAAGGGTAAATCTGGCAAAATTTTGCTAGCACAACCCCCTATAATTTCACAATATCAAGCTAAATAATACAAAAAAGAAATAATAAAGCATTTACATATAAACAGAAATCAAGACTCAACCAGAAATATTTTTCTTTTACAATACACACCACAAGCTACAGAGAAAGGAGAAATACTTCAGATAATATAAAAATATAAATAACCAGGCAAAAGCTATCAAACCTTGGAAAGATTTCCTGGAAGATCTTCAGATATCCATGCCAATCCTCACTTCTCCAACATGCATCCAAGAAAATTTTGAAATTTCTTCCTACAGACTGTTGCCTCCTTCTTGTGAACTCCAAAAATATAATTTAAAAAAAATATCTTTAACCTAAAGCTTTTTAGGTTGAAAATATTTTTTTCTCCCAAAATATCATATTCCATTTTTAAAACTAAAAGGATTTTATTATATTTTCTAATTCCCACAAAAACAAATGAAAAATGCAATTTCCCAAAAATCATTACTTTCCATTTTTTCTTTTTTCTTTTTTTCTTTTCTCATTCCCATTTAATTAACTTTCTAAAAAAATAATTAAGGAAAGTAAATCTACTTGATTTTATTTATTTCTCATTTATTTTTGAAATCTAGAGAACAACAAATGCATTTAATTTTATTTATTTTCCCACTAAGGTTTAAATAAAATTATATTTCTGAAATAATGAAATTTGCAAACTAATAAAGGAAAGTAATTTTATTTTATTTTTTAAAACCTAGAGAACAATAAATGCAATTAATTTTCTTTCTAATAAATTTAAATAAAATTATATCTCTAATATAATGTAATTTGCCACCACATTTAATTGCTTCACTTAATTGATTAAATTCCTAATCACTTAAAACATTATAATTCATAAATTAAATATGCTAACAATAAATTGATGCCATAAACTCAACTAATTAATCTAATCAACTAGGGCACACAAATTGAGAAGACCCAAACAAAGACTCTGAAAAAGTGAAACAAACCGACTCGATAGCGGAACAAAACAAAAAAGGCACGACCGATTGACGACACTCACAAGAGTGTAACTAAGGTATGATTAGGGTCAACCACTACCTCCTCCACTCCAATCAGACAAATAAGGCATGTTTAGACCTGTGAAACCAGGTGGAGATGATACCCCATACCTACCCGGTACTTGTACCTACAATGACCTGCATCATCGAACCACATATGCATATATACAAATATAGAATATAGGACATGCACACCGATGAAGGAGAATTGTGACATTCCCTATCTCACTGGAGTGAGTGAAGGAAAATAATCCCCTCGCATCCAATACACTCGCAAACATGCAACATATAATTACACATTGCATAGATAAAGTAAGGTGTCAGTACATAGCAATAATCCATAAAATACCACAAATCACAAGTACTGAAATACTGTAATTAAAGTATGCATCCCATATCCAGATAAAGCCTAAAATAATGTCGTATAAGTCTGAATAACACATAATGGTAATGCATCCACTGAAAGTAAATAATAGAAAAATATGAGTCTAATAAGTTCAACCGAGGAGGGGTACTACATTCTCCCCCCCAAAACTAGGCTAACTACTAGAAGCCTAAAACAGATAAGAATAGAGCTCTCTCATCTTCGCTGCATCCTCCCAAGTTGCCAAGGTCTCATCATTTGGGTCCCATAGAACCCTTACCTGGTTGATGGTATGACCCCTGAGGGTCAAATCCTGATGTTGAAGAATATGCACGGGCTCCATGGAAAGTTGCCCATCCTCGACCTGCAAGGAGTTCCAATCAAGAACATGTGTCACATTAGGATGATTAGGTCAAAGGATTGAAACATGAAAGACATCATGGATGTGGAATAGACTTGGTGGCAAGGCAAGATAGTGAGAAACATGTCCTATCCTCTCAAGGCTCTCAAAAGGGCCAACAAACCAAGGTGCCAACTTAGAACCCTTTCCATAACAGATCAGACTCTTTCGTGGATGTACTCTCAAGAACACATGGTTGCCCATAGAAACTTGACAATCTACCCTATGAGCATCTATATACTTCTTCTGCCTATCTTGTGCAGCTACCAAATGCTCACGAATCCACTCAACCTACTACTCCATCTCTTGAAGAATATTTGGTCCTATATGAACCCTGTTCTCTAGCCAATACCAACTCAAAGGAGTGCGGCAAGGATGACCATATAATCCCTGAAAGGGGGACATACCTATGGAGCTATGATAACCATTGTTATAAGAAAACTCCACTAGATAAATATAATCCTCCCAGCGTGATTGCTAGTCCATAACATAAATGTGAAGCATGTCCTCCAAAACCTGATTCACTTGCTCGGTCTGACCATCTATCTCTGGGTGATAAGCTGAACTAAAGTTCAACTGAGTCCCCAAAGCCTGCTAAAGTGAGGTCCATAATGCTGAGATAAAGATAGGATCACTATCAGAAATGATACGCCTTGGAATCCCATGCAATCTCACCACATCCTCTAAGAAAACTCATGCCACCACTGCTGCTATATAGGAAGCTCGAATAGGAACAAAGTGAGCAACCTTTGTCAATCTATCAACAATGACCATGATGGCATCATGATGATGCGAAGAGACAAGGAACCCAATAATGAAATCCATGGAAATGATATCACATTTCCAATCCAGTACCAAATTATGTTGTAAAAGCCCTGTCGGGTGTTGATTCTCCGCCTTCACCCGCTGACACTCTAAAGACTTTGACAGAAAATCAGCAATGTCACATTTCATACCAACCCAATGATAAATCTATCTAAGGTCTGCGTGCATCATCTTGACACCTGGATGTGTAGAATAAGGTGCACTATGGGCCTCAATCATGACCAAAATGCGAAGACCTTCCAATGGAGGTACATAGATCCGTCCAAGGTGACAAAGAAGTACATCTTCCTCAAGGTTTTATCCTAAAAATATACCCTCTAAAGGGGTTTTGGACTCTATCATGGCTCTAACATCTTGATACCAAGAATCCTAAGGAAGAACTCCATAAATTCTCCCTCTCAAGTCTACTCCAAGGGACAATGCTAAAACTTCATGCTGCTTGCGACTCAAAGCATCTGCCACCACGTCCTCTTTCCCCTAAATATAACGAACCTCAAAATCATACTCATAGAGGAATTCCATCCATCTCCATTGTCGAGCATTCAAAATCTACTGCATGAAGATGTACTGCAAACTGTGGTGATTACTATGCAGCTTAAACCGATGCCCTAACAAAAAATGTCGCCATCTAACCAAAGCGTGCACTATAGCTGCTAACTCCAAATCATGAACTAGATAGTTCAACTCATGGTTCTTGAGTTTGCGAGACTCATAGGCAACCACACATCCATCCTGCATAAGCACTACACCCATACCTTCTAAAGAGGCATCGGTGCATACCATAAAATCTCTAGATGGATCAAGAATTGCCAAAATTGGAGCACTAAGAAGGATTTCCTTCAAGGTATAAAAAGATGACTCATGCTACTCAGATCAAACAAACATCTTCCCTTTCCTCTGAAGAGAAGTAATCCGGTACCTTATCTGGGAAAATCCCTGAACAAAATGATGGTAATATCCATCCAAACCCATAAAACTCTGAACTTCTAAAACATTGGTCAGTGCTGGCCAATCAACAATAGCTTGGATCATTGAAGGATTCATGGATACACCTTCTCCCGAAACCACATGACCAAGATAGTTCACCTCTGACTGGAAGAAGTCACACTTCACCAAGTTGGCATAAAGATAATTCTCTCTCACACACTAAAACACCTAGTGCAAGTGACCCTCATGATCTCCCATACATCTAGAATAAAATAGTATGTCATCTAAGACCACAAGGACAAAATGATCAAGGTAGGTGCAAAAGACCCCATTCATGAGGCTCATGAAAACTGAAGGTGCATTCGTTAGCCCAAATCGCACCACTGTGAACTCATAGTGTCCATAACAAGTACGAAATGTTGTCTTATGAATATCTACATCCTGAATGTGCAACTAATGGTACCCAGATTTCAGATCAATCTTAGAGAACACCTTGGCTCCCTTTACCTGGTCGAAAAGATCATCTATACGAGGCAATGGATATCGATTTGGGATGGTTACCTTATTCAGTTGTCAGTAATCAATGCATAACCTAAGAGAGCCATCCTTCTTCTTAATGAAGATAACAAGCGCACCCCAAGGAGAAACACTAGGACAAATGAACCCCTTGGCCAACAATTCTTCTATCTGCAACTTCAACTCACTCAACTCTTGATTATTCATCTGATATGGAGCTCTCAAAATAGGTTCTGCACCAGGAACCAAGTCAATGCAAAAGTCTATGTCTCGCTTTGGAGGCATACCAGGAATATCCAATGGGAACACATCAACATACTCTTGAAGAATCGAGTAACCATCATGAGTGATTTCCTGACTCTCTTTTTCATCCACATCCTCAAGAGTAACTACAAAATGCTGACACCCTCTACGCATGCACCTCTTAATTTGCATAGACGAAATCATATGTAGGTATATCAGTCTCTGAACTCCAAGAATCTCCACTTCCCTAACAAGGTCATCTAAACACTCCACTATCTTCTTTGGGTAGTCTACATGAGCACTGTGAGATGAAAGCCATTCCATCCCCAACACAACTCCATAAGGACCTAAAGGAATGACTTGAAGGCCAACTAAGGTAACTATGGTTCCTAGGTTCAACTCACAACTAGTAATAAAGGCATCTATAGAAACACGCACACCCATGGCCAACTCTACTTGCCACCTATCCACTTGCTTAGCAGATGCAAGTCCACACCGCTCCACAATGGATGAAGAAATGAAACAATCTGAAGCACCAGAATCAAAGAGTACAGAGATAGGAGTTCCACACAACACACCTGCTGTCTCAATAACTATACTCTGATGATCAGCCTGGCAGTCATTAGCTACTGCAAACACCCTATGGGATCTACCAGCATCCCCTACTGTAGGCTCTGATGTTGCTGGCCTTTGACTACCTGTCTGGTGAGAACATTGAGGGCATTGCGCGACTATGTGACCAAACTACCCATAAGGAAAGAAAGCTCCCCTACCTAGTCCTCTACTTCCTATCGGCCCACTGGACTGCTGGAAGCTTCCCCTACTAGTGGCGTGAGATGCACCCTATGAGGATCGCCCTGAAGGACCTTGTCTACTCCTCTGCTAGTTTGTGTTCTTCCTATACTGAGAATTGCCATGCTTTTGGCCCTAGAACTATTTCCATCTCAGTAGGTGATGCTGTTGTTGTTGTGCACCCTTAGCGGGTTCCTGAGGACTCCTAAATGGTGCATCTGGTTGGGGCTGGTTCCCATGAACACTGGGCCCATTGAAAGGTGCACTACCAATCTGGACTCCTGACTTACCACCATGTGCATGGCTAAGGTTTTTCTCTACCAACCTAGCTTTCACCACGGCTACCTCAACTGAAGCTCACTCAAACACTCTCACTCCTCCACTAATGCGGTCATTTAGACCCATCAAGAAGTGTTGAACAAGCATTGCCTCATCGTTATCAATCCCGACATACTATTTAAGCTCATAGAACCTATGCTCAAACTGGTCTACTGACAAACCATACTAACGCAAAGCATAGAACTCATCTTCTTGAGTCTTCCTTCATTGGGGTGAGAGAATTCATGCCATGAATCTCTCTAGAAATATCTCCCATGATATGGTGTTAATGCACACACCGATATTCTCCTCCTCTAATCTCCAATAGATCGAAGCAAAGCTATTGAGACACATAATAGCACATCTCTCCTTGGTGTTGCTACTATATGGGAACATAGTGAAACACCGATCCAGACTAATAAGCCAGGTCTCTGCCTCAAGACTGGTACCCTTACCATCAAAGAAGGGAGGGTTGGACCTCATCAAGTCCTTTATGTGACCCAAGGAAGCTAGATCTTGTTTAGCTAGGATCTCCCTCCTCCTAGGTGATCTCTCTCTCTCTCTCTCTCTCTCTCTCTCCTTTGGAACCTGTTGTTGCAGATCCTCAACCTGAGCATGAATAGGCTGATCAACCTTAGTCTTGGGGCCTAACTTGGCCAAAACCTCCCAAAACATCTGTCTCAGCTCTTCCCTTTCAAAAACATGCTCTCCTACATGGTGTGAATCCTGATGAACAGACTGTTCTGGCTGGACACTCACATCAGTGGGTGGTAGTGAAGGACTGTGACAGTTAGAACCACGGCCCCGTCCTCCACCTCTCCCTCTATTGCGACCATGCATATAGCCACCTCCCCTGGCTTTCCTAGCCATGACTTAACACTACAAAAGAGAAAACAGTTCAGATCTACAGCAAGGATAAAACAAGAGAAACACAAACATTAAGACCTAAGCAAAAAGGTCAAACTGAATGGGCTCACTACAAACCCAAAGTACCCAGTGTTCAAACTTGGGCTCTAATACCAAATGTAATTGCCCACCAGGAACCCTAAGGAAAAACAATACATCTAGGCAACTAATAGGTGGAAGAATTTTTAAAAAAAAGATTAAGTGTATTAATTAAACATTGCACATTTATTAACACAACAAAAGTCTAACAAATGATTTCCTAATGCTTACTAGCGAAGATTACTTCAAAACTAAACAACTACACCAGGTTAATCCAATTATCCATCTAATTAGGAAATTCAATTGCAATTAATAAAACCATTCTTGTAAAACTAAATTCCATATTGACAGATTTAAAATATTACAATATATTTATTTGAATGATTCATTTACACATAAGAAGAAATATAACTAAAATAACATAAATTCCATTGGAGAAGATTACAATATTTGATAATTACAAGGCTTCCAATAATACAATTGAATACATAGGTTACAAAGCCAAGGATTACATAGTTCACTGATTCAATGACCACATGGTCTCAAATATACAATAATCTCGAACATAAGCTAATACAAGAGTCATGAACCAAGAAACACCAACGAATTTGATCCTTGCATGAAGCTATAAACATAGATATCTGATGGGAAGTGGCACTACCACCGGACCATGTGATCTCAAAGTGGAACCACCCCACCATGCTAAGAGATAGCAAAAAACCCTCAAGAAAGAAAAACAAGACAAGTACAACAATATAACATGACTCCACAAAATGCATGTGACTCAACTCACAAACACTAGTGACTCTAAGGAGAGAGTGTCATCGCATGGCTTAAGGTGGTTACCCTAGGTAGGCCTCCATAGGTCCCGACCCCCATCCTGTGTTATCCTAATAACCTCTCCCAAACCATCCGCTCCATCTAAGCATCATGTGGACCATACCAATCGCTTCATGAAGACAAGGTGGTATCTTTGCCATTCCAGGCCTTCTGACCACATCTTGAGCCTATACAAGCACTCAACCATGTGCGGGGCACATTATCTTAGTTTAATATTTTAGCTACCCACCCCCTAATCAATTATTAGGTTATCACTTCTTAACTGATTTTTGAGGGGTTATCCTGTTATCCACTTTGGGTGTGGGCCCCACTCGAAAGCCACTCTCTCTCATAGGACACTAGTAGGAAGGGTCTCTCTACGAGAACTCTATGGCAAAACCGACAGCCATATCTAATCCCGACAAACTATAGGTGAAGGATATACAAATCATAAACGTAGGATTGACCATTTGGAATAAAACACACAATGACTCATATCAATGGGTCTACACAACAACAAGTGACCAAGGGGTATAACCATTATATGACATAACGACAACTCAAGTAGAATTGCAACGAAATTAAGCTTTGATTTCAAATACCATTTACACTAAGATCGTAATACAAACAATCGTTTCTTTAAATAGTCAAAAGCATAAAATACTTACAATTAAAGATATTCCAAAGAAAAAGAAAATACAACTATATTGATAAAAGAAATTCAATGTTGTCATTTGTCCAAAAAGGCTATATTAAATCACATTAAAATTAACCCCCTAATCTTATATTCAGGAATAATTTACAAATACCCCTAATTAAATGATTTCCATAACATATATTAAATTCCAAATTAAAATTATATATAATAATATAATATAATTACATGAGTATATATTCTTCGAATATAAACCATATAATTATATCATAATTAAAATATATATTATAAAATGAAGATTTAATTTTCCAATAAAATAATTTTTTTTACACTCTAAAATAGGATATTATAACTAAAGAAAAATACTACATATATATATATATATATATATATATATATATATATATATATATATATATATATATATATATATATATATATATATATATATATATATATATATATATATATATATATATATATATATATATATATATATATATATATATATATAACAAATTAAAAATCTATAAAACGAATTAACGAAATTATTGGCAGACAAACTGAAGGTAAATGTTTGTTTGCAGGTGCTACCTTGGGGTAGCACTGCTACCTTACAGTAGCTCTTCTACCATGGGGTAGCAGGCTGCCTCCCCCCATTTAATTTTTTTTTTTATATATATATATTTTTAAATTTAATCTAATTTTTTCTATGAAAATAGAGATTAAGAGAATCTCTCTACCTCCACTCTGACAGAATAGAGTATAAACATATCACAGCAAGAATATAGTTTTTTTTTTATTTTTTCTTTGTTTTATAAAATTTACTAAAATTTTCTCCATAACATTTACTGGCAAATAAATCTTGCCAAAATATTCAATACTCTAAGACAGAAAAGGGATTGATAAAAAAAACCCCAAATTTCTTTAACTGGGAAAAACTTCTTACACAAACCATAAGAAATAAATTTTAATCCAGATTTCTAAATCCCCTATTTTTCTCTTTTCACAACTAGGAAGAACACAAAATCACATAACACACAAAGAAAAATATATGGAACAAAGGAGGGTAAATCTGGCAAAATTTTGCCAGCATAACCCCCTATAATTTCACAATATCAAGCTAAATAATACATAAAGGAAATAATAAAACATTTACATATAAACAAAAATCACGACTCAACCAGAAATATTTTTCATTTACAATACACACTAGAAGCTACAGAGAAAGGAGAAATACTTGAGCTAATATAAAAAAATAAATAACCAGGTAGAAGGTATCCAACCTTGGAAATCTTTCTTGGAAGATCTTGAGGAAGAGCTCCTACAATTAGATATCCAGGCCAATCCTCACTTCTCCAACATGCATCCAATTTTTTTTTGAAATTTCTTCCTATAGACTTCTGCCTCCTTCCCGTGAACTCCAAAAAAATAATTTTTCAAAAATATCTTTAACATAAACCTTTTTAGGTTGAAAATATTTTTTTCTCCCAAAATATCATATTCCATTTTTTAAACTAAAAGGATTTTGTTATATTTTCTAATTCCCACAAAAACAAATGAAAAATTCAATTTCCCAAAAATCATTACTTTCATTTTTTTTCTTTTCTTTTCTCATTCCCATTTAATTAACTTTCTAAAAAAATAATTAAGGAAAGTAAATCTACTTAATTTTATTTATTTCTAATTTATTTTTGAAATCTAGAGAACAACAAATGCATTTAATTTAATTTATTTTCCCACTAAGGTTTAAATAAAATTATATTTCTAAAATAATGAAATTTGCAAACTAATAAAGGAAAGTAATTTTATTTTATTTTTTAAAACCTAGAGAAGAATAAATGCAATTAATTTATTTTCTACTAAATTTAAATAAAATTATATCTCTAATATAATGCAATTTACCACTACATTTAATCACTTCACTTAATTAATTAAATTCATAATCACTTAAAGTATTATAATTCATAAATTAAATATGCTAACTATAAAGTGACACCATAAACTCAAATAATTAATCTAATCAACTAGGGCATACAAACCGAGAAGACCCAAACAAAGACTTTGAAAAAGTCAAACAAACCAACTTGACAGCCGAACAAAACCAAAAAGGGACGACCCACTGACAACACTCACAAGAGTGTAGCTGAGGTACAATTAGGGTCAACCACTATCTCCACTCCCATTAGACAAATAAGGCACACTCAAACTTGTGAAGCCAGGTGGAGATGATACCCCGTACCTACCCGATACTTGTACCTACAATTACTTGCATCATCAAACCACATATGTATATATACAAATATATAATACACAAGACACACACCAATGAAGGAGAATTGTGGCATTCCCTATCTCACTAGAGTGAGTGAAGGAAAATCATCCCCTCGCATCCAATAAACTCGTAGACTCGCAACATATAATTACACATTGCATAGATAAAGTAAAGTGTCAGTACATTGCAATAATCCATAAAATACCACAAATCACAAGTACTGAAATACTGCAATCAATGTATGCATCCCATATCCAGATAAAGCCTGAAATAATGTCATATAAGTCTAAATAACACAAAATGGTAATGTATCCACTAAAAGTAAACAATAGTAAAATATGAGAGTTTAGCTTAATCTAGCAAGGAGTAGGGGAACTTAAAAATAGTAGATTGAGCTGAGGCCTTAGCATTGTCCATAATAATGAGAAGCTTAGAGACTTCCTATATATAAGAAAATTGATTTTGTAGGTCTATAGTATTTCTTAAAGGCTTCTTTAGAGAAGCACATTTGATATTTTCTTTGATAGAGTTTATGGTGGACTTTTCCTAGGGATATTCTTATCTCTAAAATAAATGTTATTATATTCTTTCTAGACTCCCAACCAATGTGAAGAAAGGTCACCCACTATAGTCTGAGAATTAGATGATGCAAGAAGGGCATAGAACAACTTTTATAAATATTCTTAATTTTTTTCTTCCAGACAAAAGAATTGACGAATAATCTTTTAATTAATATTCCAAATGAAATTTTAGTGAATAATTAGATGATCACTAAACTCCCCATCATGTTCTTAGATAAAATATATATTGACCAATTGTAAGCTTGTTTTCTAAAGGATAAAATTTCCATGGTAAGGATCCTATTGTGACAAGTAGTCCACTAGAAGAAGCTAGCTTTTGGAATGATATTGTGTTTCCATATATTTGGTTGATTAAAGATATAGGTCCAAATAGATTCCAACAAATAAAAACTAAACTTCACTAAATATTCAAGAAAGTGAGAATTAGGTCGTATAAGAGTATTTTGAAGATGGCTCATTTAGCATGTCTAGTTGGAAAGGATGACAAGGAGATCCTCAACAACAACATCAAGATGCACTGCAACCCAATTATCATCAATTCTCCATGTCGAGGGCAAAAAAGAAGTCTAAGTAGTCTTTGATGAATCATCTCGATCTTCTTTTCAAGACTAGATGAATGACATAGTAGATAGGGTAGAATTCTATGTGAATGAGAGAGAGCCATGCATCTAACTAGAATATAACTCTAACCCCATTTGTTTCATTGATAGCATACACCAACGATATCTCTAGTCTTTAAGAGATTATTTTAGATATTATTGTTTCATACTTAAAATCATATAAGAAAATAATAGCTAATTCAAACAATAAGGAACAATAACAAAATCCCTTAACTAATTAAACTAACTCTAAACATAAAGAAATGGAAATGAATGCATAAATAGAATCAAATAATCAAAATTATTAAAAACCCCTTATTTTGCATTTTAGATCTTCCATTGTCCTTCTCCAGAATTGTGTGGTTGATTGGCTCTTAGATATTGCAACTGATAGCCTACATAGATTTGACACAATTATTTCAAAGATCATGATTCTATGATTCTAGAAAAATTGACCCGAGAATTGATCTTTCTTTTATAGATTTTTGAGATAGATTTGGTGAGAAATAGAATAGAAGTACTGATTGATAGATGAATTTATTTGATTGATCAGTGACCTTATCTTGATTGATATGTTAACTTATTAGATTGATCTATTAAGTGGATTGATTGATGAGATAACTCAATTGATTGACTAGATGACTCAACTGATTAAGCAATTAACAATATTGATTGAGAAGAAGACTAATTAGATTGGAGAGATGACTAAATAGATTGATTAGTCAGAAAAGGTGATTTGGACTGGAAAGGGGAGATTGGAGAGTTGACTAAGTTAACTGATTAGATAACTGATTTGATCATTCAGTCATGATTTTCAACATGTGCTATAGGATTTTGAATTTGAAATTCAATTTCATATTTATTTAGATTTGAATTTGGATTTTTGAATGTTGAAATGTACATAAAATTTATTGAAATTAGATGAAATTAGATGAAATTTGAAATTTAGGGATTTGGAAGGATAATTAATTAATTAAATAATTTAAATGAAATTTATTTTTATTTTTTTGATCGGTAGATATTTTTGCTTTATATTAATACAGAAATTTAAATGTACAAAATTGCAGTCTACGAAGATGCATAAATGTAGTAAACATCAGCCCCATACCACCCACAGTCATATCTTATGAATTACGCAACCCTACAACTTATGAAATCCAAGAGAAAAAAGACCAGATCCTTGTTGTGCCTACAAACCCAAATGTTTGAGAAATAATTTAAGTTTTAGAACAATAACTAACAGCTGAAAACATGAAAGAACATATGAAAAACACTAGCCAACATGCCACTCACTCGCTATCACCCTGGCTCATCTTTTCCTCTCCCTCCTTAGTGGTCGATGCTTTCCCCTTTGTTGCTTCACCTTTCATCTTTGGGATGCAATCCAGATAGCCAAAGTTAGTGTCACCTTCCAAACTCGCTAGTAACCGAATGACTCATCCTTCTTCAAACTTGTCTCTCTAGTCCCTGCGAACTTCCATCCTTGCCACCACATGTAGAGAATTTAGGACTTCATCCGCTTTGATTCATTTCACATAGAGCTTCATCACTTCCCATCCCACTTGGGCACATTCTTGGCATTGGTCTTTGATTGCATCCTCCAGTCCATGATCAAAAGGTATCAGCTCAGCCTATTCATCCCCCTCCTTAATACTGATGCCTACTTGAGGTACCACCCATTCCAGGATTGAATCTAGGTTTATAAAATACTCCCGATTGATCAGTTTGGTTAGTGTGAGTTTTATCTTCTCCACCTCCGGCTCAAACTCACAAGCCCATGCTAGAAGTAGGGAGTACACCTCCATGTTCATCCAATAGCGGTAGCCAATGTAAACCACCTCCTTAGCAAGAATGAGGTGTGCCACCACCCACAACTTCTCTGCTTTAAACTGGAAGAGTCCCTACATCCTCTTCTCTGATACCTTGCCCCAAAAATGCACCAGCTTCTTGTTCGTTCGTAGAGTGAAATTAGCTTCCATGGTCACTTGCAGATTTAAAACAACAATTCTTGCAATGCAATTTCATACAATGCTACAAATATGCAATCAATTCTACTACTAAAAAACCCTCGCTCGTAGATCAATGGGTAATAAATTCTTCTACCATCATATAGGGTGGATAATGAGTCCCAAAGATATGGCATTAATGCCATGAGATCACATGTAATATTTACTGCCATCCTCCACTTGCTCCACTCATGCAACTTGCCATAGATAACTACCTTCTTCAAAGAGTAGGCACCACCTTGTCTTATGTACTTGCCAAATTTTTTTCTCACTTTCATTTTGAATACTGCACATGTCTAAGGGGCTGCAATTAATATCATTTCCACATGCAACCATATCCTTTCCACCACTTGGCCACACAGCTATCCAATTCACTTCCAATATTAGATAGAAAATTTGCCACTGCATTTGCTCCTCTCCTTATGTGAGAGACAGGAAACTCCACAAATGATTTGAGCTTCTTGCAGATCATAGCCACCCATCAATTTATTTTCCAACATGCCATGCTTCCTTTAGCCATTGCATTAATAACTATCTGAGAGTCCCCTTCTAAGTGCAGCCGTTGGACTTTCATATTTAAAGCCAAATCTGTAACTAGAAAGCTGAGTGGACCTCTACTTCATTATTAGTGTCATCCTGTAAACGTTGTGCTCCTTTGAAAAGGATAAATCCGTTATCATCCCTCACCACTACCCCAGCACCTAAGGTTACCAGATTTCCTTTTGATGCACAAGCAAAATTAATCTTTATCCACTGTTTACTAGGTGGTTCCAATTTAACCATCTTTGGAGAAGGAGCAGGATCAACCCCCAAAGACCCATTAACAGGCTAGTAGTGCACCAAAGGCCATTTTGCCTAGATACCTCTATCTTCATTTATGAATGGATACTTTGCTAAATTATGGTTCCTAGATGCCACAAAGACTGCTTCAACTATTGCGATTTCCACTCTTGCACACAAACTCTCCTCTGATTCTACTTTTTCTTGGAAAATTCTCTTGTTTCTCTCCTTCCAAATATCCCATACTACAAGAGAAGGGGCCCCTAGCCATAGTCTAGAAAAGACTGATTTATAGGCTATTCTCCAGCTTGTTAAAATGTCAAAAATTGAATTAGGAAGTGGGATGGCCCAATCAACTTACCAAGGAGGAATTTCCATACCTTTTTTACCTCCTCGCATTGAAGTAGTAGGTGGTCCAAAGTTTCTTCTTCCTTCTTACACATTATGCACCTAAAGGGACCCAAGAAGCCTAACCTGCATAGTCTTTCTCCTATTAGGATTCTCTTTCTCAAAACCAACCATGAGAAGGCTCCTACTTTTGGGAGGATAGGAGAGCTCCACAATAGTTTAGTTGGTAAGTCCAATCTTTCTTCCAAAGTTTCTAAAATGCCATAGCCAATCTTGACCGAGTAATTCCCAGATTCTGATCCACACCACCTAAGAGTATCTTCCTTGTTCGACAGAGGTGGTGTATATTCCTAAAGGATTGAATTCAACAAAACCTTCTGGTTTGGAGTCACAGGAAGATTTTCCATCTTCTTCCATTCCCAATGGTCTACTCCATTTTTCTTGCACTTCGTGATGAAATCTCCTACCTTCACACCCCACTGTGCTTTCATGACCCATTTGATTTCCTCACACCCTTGTCTCTGATTGAGTGTTTGTCTACCCTCCCAAGAGTCCATCTAGAAATTGGCCCTTGTCCCTTTAACTAATTCCCATGTGATGTGCTCAGTGATCAAATGTATACAGGAGCATAGGAAGTTCCAGATAGTAGATCCTTTGGGGAGAACTCTGATGGTGAAAATTTGATCCCTACTCATCTGATCTAGATATTTATGTTTTAAAATTTGTACCCACTTCTGGTTTGGGTGAGAGTATATTTTCCATAGCATCTTTGCTCCCATTGCCTCATTAAGAAAAGTCCACTTCTGCAAACCTACACCCCAAGTCAATTTGGATTGACAGACTTTGTCCCATGCAATCAAAGGGATTTTGTCTCTCATTTCTTTGTCATTCCAAATAAATTTTTTCATTCCTCTGTTAATGCATCTGATCACTTTCTCCAGGATCTTTAGTGCCATCATGAAATATAAAGGGAGAGAAAAAAGGACCGATTTGAGGAGCATTATTCATTGAGCCAGAGTAAGCCATTTACTTTTCCACCCTTCAAGATGATTGACACAACTGTCAATAAGGCTATGCCACAATTCCATGCGGTTTGGCCTCCCAAATAAAGGGGTACCCAAGAACTTCCTAGGTAGAGTGCCCAATTTGACTCCTAGGATATTAGTAATTTCTTGTTGCCTACAACCCCCTGTGTTAAAAAAGAGAACTTCTAATTCTATTCAATTAACCCATTGACCAGATGCCCTACAAAAAGAATCTATTATCCTTCTAATTACTCTAGCCTCTTGAAGTGAAGATTGTCCATATAACAAGGTATCATCTGTGAACTGTTGATGGGTGACCGGGTCCATTCCTTCCGCAATTTGAATTCCTTTCCAATTATCTTGATTTATCTGAAAGAGAATTAGTTTTCCCAAAACTTCAACCAAGATGATGAATAAGAAGGGCGATAGTGGGTCCCCTTATCTGATCCCATGGGAGGTCTGAAAGAATCCTTGTGGGCTACCATTTACCAGCACAGAGGTCAACACTCCACCTAAACATGCACAAACCCAATTAATCCATATTTCTAAGAATCCAAACCTATTAAGAACTTGGAATAGGAATTCCTTGTCCACCATGTCATTTGCTTTCCTGATATCCAATTTAATCAACATTCATTCTACTTTTGCTTGTCTTATAGTATGAATGGCTTCATGTGCAATTATTATTCCTTCAACAATCGATATACCTGGAACAAAACTGCTCTGCTCTTCTGAAATAATGTGATTTAGAATTGGTTTCAATCGATTAGAGATTACTTTCGTTACCACTTTGAGAATGGTATTACACAAAGAGATTGGCCTAAATTCATTAAAAGAGGTGGGGTGCTCCACTTTGGGGATAAGGGCTATAAGTGTGTGATTCAACTCCTTTGCTACATACGCCTTACTCCATGACTCCTCCACCATAGCCCAAACATCTTTCCCAACTATATCCCAAAAGGTCTAATAGAAAAAGGCTGGGAAGCCATCCGGTCCTAGGGCGTTGTCCCCCATCATGCTGAAAACTGCCTTTCGAACCTCTTCAAACTGGATAGATTTCATGAGCGCTTATTTTTGTGCTTTTGTGATCGGCTCCAAAATAGCACTAAGTCTATTTTGTTGATACTCTACACTTATATTACCCTCTTTAGACAATAAAGTTGAGAAGAAACTAACTACCTCTCTGTTGATATCCTCTGGATTGTCCAAAAAGGCATTTTCCTTGTTATCGATGGAAGTGATTTTGTTCTAGGATCTTCTGGCCTTGACCGAGTTATGGGAATTTTTTGTATTCCTGTCCCCTTCCTTAAGCCAATACTCCCTCAATTTCTATCGCCAATAGATTTCTTCCCATGCTAGGATCTTATTGTATTGTTTTTTAAGGTCACAATCTTGCAAAAAAGACTCCAAGGACATTCCATTTTTAATTATTGTTTCTTATAATGCGGCCAACTTCTCCTCCAAATCTTTCTTATTAGCAAAAATATTGCCAAATTTAGTGTGGTTCCACTCTTTAATTTTAGACTTAACAAATTGCAATTTCTTAACAAACCTAAATGCCATTGTACCTAGCACCACAAGAGTCTTAGACCACCATATCGCTATTAGGTCTTGCAGGTTCCCATCCCTCAGCCAAATCTTTTCAAATTTAAAGGGGCACCTTATGGGGGGGCATCAAATGCAATAATGAATTTCACCAGTAGATGATCTAAAGCAACCATCAGTTGGATGTTTGAAACAAAAAGGAGGGGGGATTCCACGCAAGACTCGCCTAGGAAAAATCAGTCTAGTTTTTCTGCTACATGATTCCCCAAAATCCTTCAGTTTGACCATGTAAATTGTCCTTCCTTGGAGTTTATTTCTTTGAGACCATTACTAATCACAAAATTTTGAAAATTTTCTTGGGATGAAGTAGGACCTCTCTTGCCCCCTACTTTATCACTTTCTTGCAGAATGGCATTAAAATCTCCCCCAATAATGATAACTCCTTCTTCCAGTTCTTGGATGAGAGAGGAGAGGTATTTACAGAAGTTTCCTTGTTGATATGGTTTAGTTGGTCCATAAACATTAATAAAAAAGAAATTAGCATTCAAGGGGAAGTAATGGATCTTACACAACTGCCACATCCAAGAGTCAACAATTACCTCCATCTTATGGTTGGATGGGTTCCAGAGTATACCCAAACCTTGTGATACACCCTCCAAGTTTACAAAGACTCCCTTCCACTACTTCTAAGATCTCATGAGAAAACCCACATCCTCTTTATTAAGCTTACTTTCCTACAAAAAGACTACATCCGGCCTTAATTGATCCAAACCTCTTTTGATCAATCAGTATTTGTCAGGGGCATTGCAACACCTGAAATTCCATGTTATGATTTTCATTGTCCTTCCAAAAGGGTAACTCCCTTGCCTACCATGAGTTTTCTTTGTCCCTTAGTGCTTCTAGCCATTACAATTACTTTATTTGATTTCCTACCTCTAGTTCTCTTTTCCCCCAGGTGAATCTTGTTCCACTCAGGTTTAGTCTGGTCTATTGTCCTTGGCTCTAGGATGTCTTCCTCATCCATCCATCCCCATTCATCATCATATTCCTCTCCCTCAATATCTCTACTTGCATTATCTCCATCCTTTCCTAGGGCACCCTCCTTCAAATCCTTAGTCTTCTCGGTCACCTCCAAAGTTTATCCCCTTCCCACAAGGGATGTGGCTCTAGACTTCGCTTGATTAAGGACCTCTACTTCTTTCTCCACCAAAGCAATAGATTCTTCTACCCATGTTGTAGCTTCCAGTTGTTTATTTCTGAGGGTATCATCCACTATTATCTCTTCCTCCATTGAGATATTCTTGTTTGCAGTCGATGAAGCCTCCCCTTGGATTAGGCACATCTGCGTAGGTTGTGTAATGCAATTATTTGTTTCCTTCTCACCCATTTCATTTTCTTTGGTCACAAAATTTTTTACCTCTTCTTAAATCGTTGTCTCCACATTAATCTTTGAACTCTATAGCCTCATCAGCTTTGATGTAAAACCCTAGTTTATTACCTATAGCTTGAAAATAATCCTCATTCCAATATTCGATGGGGAGGTTATATAATCGTAACCATATGGGTACCTCTTCTATTGGCACGTGCAATGAATTAAAGTTAGGTTCCCAATCTTGAATATACAGTCCTCTACCACCCAGAAAAAAAGGGTCCACTATTCAGAATCCACTATTTATCCTTCTCATTCTTAGTGATCACCAAGAAGAAACCATTTGGCAAGGTTTTTAGCTCAAGCTTGCGGTTCTAGTTCTCCATGCACCATCCTTTCACTTTACCCATAGATGGCTAGTCTCTAAAAAAATTTATAAATAGGCCCCGTGCCCAGAAAAAAGCCACTAATCTAGTCCAACTTTGATTCTCTAGTATTAGCAAGACACTCTCTGGTGTCTCCTCCTCTTGACTCATAGGGGCATTGTTCATCTTTTGCATTTTTATCTTTGGTCACCATTATTTTTATTGGGAATGTTTCCATATGGTTTTTGGTCCATATTCTTTACTACGATGCCCAAAACTACTAAGATTCTCACTTCTACCTAAGTTGGACTCCCTGACACTGGTCTCCTCCCACAACTACTATTAGGGGTAGAAAAACCTGTTCTGATCCTCCCAAGCCCTATTTGGTTTTTGGCATGGTCATTTACCAGTCTGTATCTATTTGAAACCTTGATGCGTATTCTAAGAATCATACCTTCACTCTTGGGATGCCCTCCTTGCGCTTGAAACCCTTGCAAATCCTTGGGTCGAAGCCCTAGCCTCTTACACCACTCCATCTGTATCTTAAATGAAATTATTTAATCATTATAAATGGTATTAATTTAATAATAAAGATTATTTAATCAACGAATTATTAATAATTAATTTAAAAATTAATATTTAATTAATATTTAAGAAAGGTTAAATTATAAAATGATGAAGGAATGAAAATTGAATAATTAGTAAGATGAAGGATGATGATGATTAAATCAGAAGAATAAGATTAATTAAATTAATTAAATAATTAAAGAACTATTTAACTAATAAGATGCATAATTAGTACATGATAAATGAGACATTTTAAGGTTTCTACATTTGCCCCTATTTGAGACAATGTCAGAATGATGTTGTTTCAAAGAAAATGAAAAAACAAAAACTGCCCCAGCATGCCTCGATCATATTATGGGTATAATGCCCCCTCTAGAGGTTTTTTGTGCATTGAAGGCATGAATGATCTCTCAAAAGAAGAATAATGTTAGATGAGAGATGGAAGAATGGTTAGTTTGATGAAACGAATGCGTTTGATTGGAGAAAATAAATAGTTAGAATGGTTGTAGATTGATTGATCGATCGATTAGATTGATTGGATTGATAAGATAAAGATCAAGTTTCGTTTCAAGAAGATGACGTCCTACATAAGACAAATATGATCAAAATGTCTAGTTTTAGAAAGGATGCATCCTATATAAGACAAAAATAGATGATCATGTCTTGTTTCGAGAAGGACTAATCATGTAGAAGACAAATGATAGATCAAAATTGGATGAATAATAAAATATGATGAAAGTGAAAAATAATCGATTGATAGAATAGTTGATATGAGGAAATCATAGAATTATAGATGAAAATATTGAAATTAAGTGATGAGAGAGATCATGAGATGAAAGAATGATTAGAAAGAATTGAAAAGGTTGATCTAAAAAAAAATGTTTGATGAGAGAATGAACTTGATTGATACAATTAGCATGATAAGATGAATGATGGAATCACGAACTATTGTGCCTTTATTCATAATGCAATATATATTCATCATTGAGCCTTATTATATAACAATAAAGCTTTGTACACCAAGGTATAAGGAAGCAAGGTGTAAATATATCTCATTGTAGAAACAAACACTTGGAAAACAAGGAGTCAAACCCTCATATCTCATTGTATAAACAAATACTTAGCAAACAAGGAGTGAATCCCTCCATTCTGGGTATAGAGCTAGGGTCGAGGTATGTGCGGTAGTCATAAGCATAGTTATCCTTCATGGGATACTTGACAAATGAATGTATCAATCACATACACCCACTGGAACTATTACCCCAAAATTTCATCTGTTCACACCACAAACAACAAACAAAGAAAAATATCATGCCCATCACGACTCTTCTAGTCACTTGTGGACATCCTTGAGTAACATAGTGACATGATCTATCACCACTTGATAAAAGATAAAGATCAACTAGAACAAAATCTAGTAGCCATACTAATCTATGCCTTCATTTGATTGCTTGATGTGATGGTTGATAATATCTAGTTTCAAAAAGTGTTGACCTTGTTTAAGACTAACCTATCTAGTTTTGAGTGTATTTATCTCTGTTTAAGACAAGATAATGATCACTTGATGAGGATAGTTTGATGATTGATAAGATGGTTTGATAAGCTTGGTTGCAAATTTTGATTAGATAGTTTTATCCCTTGCAAACTTCATGTGAAAGGTTTGCTGGATATAGATGCTAGGGTGTTTGATTCTTACAAGACATGTTATTGCAAGTTTTTGATTTTTCAAATTTTAGTTTATTTTTAAAGAGATTTTTTTATGTTTTTGTATATTTTAAGGATCGTATTTGAATGTTTTTGGAATTTTCTGATTTTCAATGTTTTTTGATTTTTTTGCTTTGGATTTGATGAAACATGACCTGCCATCAATTGATAAAGATAAGACTAACCAAGACAAAATCTAGTAGTCATAATAATCTATGTCATTGTTTTGATGATTTTATGATTAATAGGAATGTTTGTTTTCAGAGAGTGAATACCCCATGTAAGACCAATTTGTCTGGTTTCGAGTGCACCCTTCCATGCATAAGACATGTTGATGTTTGATAGAGTTTGATGAATAGATTTATAACAAGTAATGTGAAAATTTGATTGTAGACTTTGAGAGTTTGTTTTTTGTTGATTTGATTTGATGGATCGTCTATGCTTTCTTTGATCTCCAGTTTTTTAATTTTTAATTTTTAGGACTTTTTAAGGATATTTTATGATTTTGTGTTATTTTTTCAAGATCATATTTAATTTCCAAATTTTTTTTCATGTATGCCCCCAGTCTGCAGACCTTTTATGACATGATTATCTAGGTGATTCACATGGAGACAATGAATTTTTGACATGAGTAATGCTAATGGAAGATGCACGATGAAGATGCAGTCCCTATTCAAACATAAATGATTGTGTGTATCTTTCATTCTGAAATGCATAAATTGAATTAAAGGTATCAAATGTTTCAAAGATAAAAGTCCAATCCATGCTCAGAAAACCTTAAACCATCCAACCTAACACACTATGTAACCAAGATTTATGAATGGAGGCGCAGAAAACTTCTCCATCAATTCTTGTAACATTGATCTTCTTTTTCACATGTTTGTGCAATTAAATTTTTTCTCACTCTTTTAACCATCAAAGACCCTTGGAATCCTATGTGGCTAGCTACATGACTTATTTTGACTTAAAAAGCGTCCTAGATAGAGCCTTGCTACCAGTGAGACGTCTATAACCCCGATGAGGTTATATACTATAATCTATAGAATATTTCTCCATTTCCAGGAGGCGTCCATAGCCCTGATGTAGTAACTCACATGTTCCCATAGTCAATTTTTTATTGCACTTGTACACATTATATTTTATTTATATATCTTTGCTCTTTTTGCGATGATATTTTTATATTTATTTGGGCATAGAAATTTTCTTTTATTTTATTTCCTTGACTTGTAAGTAATGAAACCTACTTGGGTAGGATGATTACAATGACACCAGAGTAGAATTTTGGTTTTTTCACTAGCCACATGACCAACTAAGTATCTATAATGACTTAGAGAATTTGAATAATGTGTGAGATATATAGGAATCAATAGATTTTGGGTAGAAAGGCTCAATAGTGAAACCTCTACATAACCATGGATAAGGCTCAATCAAAAGGTGATATTGAAGATGAATGGCTGAAGACTTCCTAACAACTTCATGTACCAATATCTAGGAAATGAGACAACCTTCTCTCCTTTCAGTGAGAGAGGTAAATGATTTAGACAATCGTCTTGTTTTATTGATGCAACTATATGAGAAATAAATAATGATATGTAGTTATATGTTGTGAAATGGTGATATACAACCAAATATGCTGCACTTTGAAATGGAGATATGCGATGTAATGCAGTAAAGAGGTATGCAAATGTAGTACTAAAAATTTAAATGGACCCATCCCTTAGATGTAATCTCTTTTTAGGTGCATTTTGTTCATAGGGTTAGGGAGTTTTGTGTAGGTAATTAATTGGCCTATGTTTTAAGTGTTGGATAAACCTTTCTTTTTCAATAGGATATTTAACTAGGTCTATTTCATGTACAATTTCTGCTATAGCCTCATTATTTTAAAACCAATCCAGCTGTGGTAGATCTTCTTGCCCCCAGTCTATCAAGTGTGGGTGTGTGAGAGAAAGATCTCTATCCATTAAATTTAGAGATTGTTGATATCATGCAAGCCTAATTATCATAGTGTCCTTTCAAGGAATTTGGATCTATTTCCTTATCTTCATAAGTGATTCCATCATCTATTGGTGGGAGATGGTCATAAGATTTGTCTATGCCTCCTATGTTGTTGTTGTGAAGACATAGGAATTCATAGTCATGCAAATAAGGTATTGATCATATTTTGGTTCTTGAGATATTATTCATTCCTTGAATAAGAGATTTTGGAAATATAGTTTTGACATTAGTGGGTGTTATGTTTAGTTTTGTTGATGCACTTGAAGATGATGACAAATCCAACTAGGATTTGATCTCATTAACCGATTCTATGCTTTTCTATGTCACTATATTGGCATTTGATTATGGCGCACATACAATTGTTGATAAGTTGCCCCATGTAGTATGATATGGATTGGTGATTCTATTGATAAGGGGTTCATGAACAAGTGTAGATGCACTGAGATCATGAGGGAGACTAGGAGAAATGGTAGGTTCATTTGGTGAGAGGAATTCTTGTGAGGGACATGGATGATTATGACATGGAGATGAACAGATGGAGGGATCTTGTTTAGGACATGAAGGTGAAGGGATACTTTCATCTTGACTTGGAAAGGGATTATTGGGAAGGATGGAAGAGATGCCTCGATCTTGCTTAGGAGGTGGATGTTGGATGGGACTTGAAAGGATATTTTGTTCATGAGATAAAAGGGTATCATTATGTGTGGAATAGAGAAGAATGAGGGAATCATCATAGGATTCTTGATAGGTGGGATCTCGATAAAAAAATGGGTAAGGTGAAAGGGTTTGTTCTTGATCTTGATTGATCTCATGACTTGTTTGTTCTTGATTGATAAAAAAATGGGTAAGGTGAAAGGGTTTGTTCTTGATCTCATCGATCTCATGATTCCTTTTTTATTAGAGGTACCATGGTGGTCACTTCCCTCATCATTTTTTCTAACCAATCCGTATAGTTTTTAGGACTAGTCTATTGGTATTTTGGATGTGTTGCATTGGTTTTGTCATTGATGTCAACACTTGTTATCACTTGTTATGTTCACCAACATATTTAGTGGCTTATGCACAGTCACCAACATCTTGTTCACTAACAGGTTATATTGTTCACTAACATTGAGGATGATCTGTTACCATCTGAAGATTACTTGGTTATGTCGAAGACATGGTTTGATCACTTGGTTTTGGTGATTTGGTTATTGATCTAATCGGGTTTTCATATTTTAATTTACTAGCAAATAGGTCCAGGTTATACACTGGCAAACATATCTATTCCAGATCAGCACGACATGTTATGGAGATGATTTATTATTGATGTAAATACATTGAGCCAACTTGATATATCAGATATTGCATCAAATATTGATTTACTTGTAATTGCTTTTATTGTAATATTCTTTGTAAAGCCAACCTACACATTTGGTCCTAGGCTTCGGTATATATGTAAGATCTTATTTGTAAGATCAGAGTGAAAAAATGTGAATGCACAAAACATTGTAAGAAGGTATATGCAAAAATGAGCAGAGCTATACACACATACATCATTTGAAGATTAAAGGAAGGTATTGAGGAGATTAGGAGAGATTAACCGGTACTGAGTCTAGCATAAGAAGATGCTATTATGAGCAGCACATTATTATTGGATTTTATCATCCAATTGTAGTCAATGTGATTCCCATCTTGTAATTGAGCAGTGAGCTCTAGGTAGATCGCCTTTCTACATGTGCAGACTCCATATTGTACACACATACTATCTCAAGTTGTATCAACTGATTGTTGGTAAGGACTCCCACCGTACCTTTTCCTCTTACAAGGTTTCCACGTACAAATAATTGTGTTATGTGTTGTATGTGTTATTTGTCTTTCTGTTCCATGCATTAATCTTTACCAGTATTGTAATTAACTGATAAAACTGTCTACTAGCATAAAGTTTGGTTTACCGACATTAAGGACTAAGTTTTGATTAAATTAATTTTGGTTTGAATTTATTGGACAACTGATTCACCCCCCCCCCCCTCTTAGTTGTCTCCGGGACCTAACAATTGGTATCAGAGCCTAGTCCACTTTTGCAGAAGTTTAATAGCTTGAGGAGATCCAATGTCTACTAACTATTTTAGGAAGGATAGTCCAAAGCTTGATGGAACTAACTATGGCATATGGAAGATCAGGATGAAGACACATTTGAATTGCATTGTTAAGGACATCTATAATGTTACAAAGAATGGATATACTACTCCTACTCGAGGTCAACCTAATCCACCAACCTTGGCTAAAGATGAAAAAAATGATTGCAAAGCAAGAGAAGCACTTTTGAGCGCATTGTCTGATCAACAAATCATGGGATTATAAGACAGATCTACTACTAAAGCTATTTGGGACAAATTGGAAACATTGAATGAAGGTGATACCATAGTCAAAATTGCAAAACTTTAATGCTTCCAGGTCAAGTATGGAAATCTGAAAATAAAAGAAGATGAAAGGATTTATGCTTTTATGGAAATATTAAATGAAATTGTTTTGGGTATACAATGTTGTGGAGGAACCTTAAGTGAAGATGAAATTGTTTCTATAGTTTTAAGAGCTTTTCCACCAGCATATAAAATGAAAGTTACTTCTATAAATGAATTGAGAGCAATGCCTTATGCATCAGTATCTAGAGATACTTTGGTTTGAAAACTATCAACTTTTGAACTTGAGGAATTTGGTCCTGTTGCTACTGTTAAGATAGATCTATCTTTTAAGGCATCATCATAATCATCAGACAAATCTGATTGGAAATCATTCTATGCAAGATAACTTGAAGAAATCAGGAAGGGGAATGAAGAACTGGAAGAGCTTGAAGTACTATTTGCAAGGAAAATGCCTGAAGGTCCAGTTGGAAGTAAGTATGAAGGTAAAGCACCATTTAAATATTTTAACTGCAATAAGATTGGTCATATTGCATCTAGATGCCCTTATAGACATGCAATATTAAGAGAAGAAGCTAAAAGAACATATAAGCCTAACCCTGATTATCAGAGACACAAATTCAAGAAGAATAGAGACAAATCATGTTATTATGTGGATGAAGGAGTTACTAATGATTCTGATGAGGATTTGACAGACAATGGATGTGCTTTTTCTACTATAACAGAAGATCAACCAACACCTACTGTTCAATTGGTAGAGTAGACCTTGGAAGCTAAATTTGAAGATAAGAATGAATGGATCATTGATTCTGGATGTTCACATCACATGACTGGTGATAAGAGTAAATTCTTAACTTTTCAGGAATACAATGGAGGTCTAGTAAGATTTGGAGATGATAAAGCTTGTTTGGTCAAAGGAAAAGGAACTATATCTTTTGATGGTAAGCACAATATTGATAATGTTTACTATGTTGAAGGTTTGAAGAATAATCTTTTGAGTGTTGGTCAATTAGTTGAGAAAAGATTTCAGTTACAATTCAATAATGGTAAATGCAAAATCTTAAACAGAACTAGTAATCAGACTAGAGGTAATATCTTTCATTTGAATAATAATGAGAAGAAATGTTTGATTGCACACATTGATGAAAGCTGGTTATGACATAAGAGAATTTGCCATGCAAATTTTGATTGCATTGTGAAAATCAGTACAACTAAGGTAGTTAGAGATTTACCTAAGATTGTTAAACCTCACAATTCAGTATGTAAGTAATGTTAAATTGGAAAGCAAGTTATAGTATCTTTCAAGAGTATTCTAGATAAATCTAATAATGTTCTTGATTTAATTCATACTGATTTATGTGGACCATCAAGAACTAGATGTATACAAGGAGATAGATATTTTATGCTAATCATTGACGACTATTCTAGAATGTGTTGGGTTACTTTTCTCAAGGAGAAATCTAAATCATTTGGGAAATTCAAACTATTCAAGGTGATGGTAGAAAATGAAATCGGTAAGAAAATCAAATGTTTGAGATCAGATCAAGGAGGTGAATTCACATCTAAGGAATTTAATACATTCTTTGAAGTGAATGGAATCAAAAGATAGTTATCAGCACCTCGGACACTCTAGCAGAATGGAGTTGTGGAAAGGAAGAGTAGAATAGTCTTGGATGCAGCTAGAAGCATGTTATCTGAAACAAATCTAGCTCATGTATATTGGAGAGAAGCGGTCAATACAACTATTTATACATTCAACACAGTTCACATCAGAGGAGAAAATGGTAAGACCCCTCATGAACTATGGTTTGGTAATACTCCTACTCTTAGATGTTTCAGAATATTTGGAAGTAAATGCTATATCAGAAGAGATGAGTATATTGGAAAATTTGATCCTAGAAGTGATGAAGGAATATTTCTTAGTTATTCATCTAAGATCAAGGCATATAGATTTTTTATCAAGAGATTGCAGAAAATTGTTGAGAGTGCAAATGTGAAGATTGATGAATAGTTTAGAGGTAATTCAAGGTACATAGACTCTAAACCGGCAATAGAGATAATGTCAAATGAACCTACATTGAGTACACCAATACAGAATATTGATCCAGTCACACTAGCATCATCTGAAAATTCTATAGTGACTCAAGAAAGGCATCCAGTAAATGCACCCAGGTATGTAAGATTGAATCACTCTGAAAGTTAGATAATTGGAAATAAATATCAAGGAGTTATGACTAGAGGAAGATTGACAAACGAAGAGGTATGTCTTATTTCTCAAATTGAACCTACAACTATTAATAAGGCATGTGAAGATAAATATTGGATTAAGGCTATGGAAGATGAATTGGAACAAATTGAAAGGAACAACACTTGGTCATTAGTTCCCCAGCCTAAAGACAAAAATGTAAATGGAACTAAATGGGTTTTCAGAAATAAACTTAATGAAGATGGTAAAGTAATAAGAAATAAAAAAAGACTAGTGTGTAAGGGATATTCTCAGAAAGAAGGAGTTGATTACAATGAAACCTCTGCACTGGTAGCTACAATTGAGGCAGACAGACTTTTATTAGCTTTTGTAGCACACAAGAACTATATAGTATATCAAATGGATGTTAAATGCACATTTCTGAATGGAGATCTTAAAGAAGAAGTTTACATTGAGCAACCTGATGGATTTTCTTTGATAGATGACAAAGATATGGTTTGTAGGTTAATGAAAGATTTATATGGATTGAAGCAAGCTCCTAGAGCTTGGTATGCTAGATTGTACAAATACCTTTTGAAGCTTGGTTACACAAAAGGTAATGTAGACAACAATCTATACTACAAAGTGAATAATGATGAAATCCTAGTTATTGAAGTTTTTGTTGATGATATAATCTTTGGAGGAGAAGATGGATTATGTAAAGAATTTTCTAAAAATATGCAACAAGAATTTGAAATGTCTATGATTGGAGAGATAAAATTATTTTTAGGATTGTAGATTTCACAGACTGATAAAGGTATATTCTTATGTCAATCTAAGTATTTGAAAGAATTACTCAAGAAATTTGGCATGGAAAATGGTAAACTGGTAGGCACACCTATGACTACAAATGATAAATTATCTTTGAAGGATGAATCAACACCTGTTAATCCGACAGGATACAAATCTATGATAGGAGGTTTACTATAGTTGACACAAACAAGACCTAATATTATGAATGTAGTATGTATTGTTTCAATATTTCAGAGTAATCCTAAAGAAAATCATGAATCAGCAGTAAAAAGGATTTTCTGGTATCTACAAGGCACTACAAATCTTGGTTTATGGTACCCTAGAGATGAAAATTTTGATTTATGTGCATAAGCAAATGCTAATTGGGTAGGAGATGTGGATGACAGAAAAAGCACCACTGACGGAGCATTTTTTCTTGGTAGCAGACTTATTTCTTGGTTGAGCAAGAAACAAAGTTGTACAAGTCTATCAACAACAGAATCAGAATATGTTGCTGCAACAACCAATTGTACACAGGTATTATGGATCAAGCAAATGTTGAAGGACACAAAGGTAAATTGCAAGGAACCTATAGTCATTTACTGTGATAATATGGCAGAAATTGATATATCTAAGAATTTGGTACTTCACTCTAAAACTAAACATGTTTCTATCAAATTAAATTTTCAGAAAGAGAATGTTGGAGCAAAAGAAGTGAAATTGGTTTATGTAAATACTAAAGAGTAGATTGCAGATATTTTTACTAAGCCTTTGCCTAAGGAGACTTTTGAATATCTTAGAGAGCAGCTTGGGGTTATACCCCCACTAGTAGAGACTTAGAACAGTTGATGTTTGTCATCAACCGACAGATTTAACAGAGAAATCTTTTATTCCAGCTTTGATGAGGAGAGATACTTCTCAGGGGGAGTAGTTAGATAATTTGATAATTTGGTATTTTGGTATTTTGTAAACAGTTCTATAAACTCATGTATCCCGTTTTTGTATTGGTTTGGAATTTGATGTTAAAGGGGGAGAGATATTATGGAAAAACATATTATTCTTTGGGGAGAGATTCTTAATTGGGGAAGAGATTGTTACTCTCTGCATTTTGATTTCTAGTTAATGATGATCTCTTTGGGAGATTGTTGGTTTTTGGTTTTTGGCATTTCTATTTTGGCACTATGATGGTTTTTCCATCTTGTGTTGCCATCAATGCTAAAGGGGGAGATTGTTGGTATTTTGGATGTGTTGCATTGGTTTTGTCATTGATGTCAACAATTGTCATTACTTGTTATGTTCACCAGCATATTCAGTGGCTTATGCATAGTCACGACATCTTGTTCACTAGTAGGTTATATTGTTCAACGACACCAAGGATGATCTGTTATCATCTGGAGATTACTTGGTTATGTCGAAGAAATGATTTGATCACTTGGTTTTAGCGATTTGGTTATTGATCTAATCAGGTTTGCATATTTGCTTTTACTGGCAAATAGGTCCAAGTTATACATCGGCAAGCATATCTATTCCAGATCAACACGACATGTTATGGAGATGATTTATTATTGATGTAATTACATTAAGCCGACATTATATATTGGATATTGCATCAAATATTGATTTACCATTAATTATTTTTATTGTAATATTCTTTATAAAACTGACCTAGACATTTGGTCTTAGGCTTCGGTATATATGTAAGATCTTATTTGTAAAATCGGAGTGAAAACATGTGAATGCGAAAAATATTGTAAGAAGGTATATGCAAAAATAAGCAAAGCTATACACACAGACATCATTTGAAGATTGAAAGAAGGTATTGAGGAGACTAGCAGAGCTTAACTGGTACTAAATCTAGCATAAGAAGATGCTATTTTGAGCAGTACATTATTATTGGATTTAATCATCCAATTGTAGTCAGTGTGACTCCCATCTTGTAATTGAGCAGTGAGCTCTAGGTAGCTGGCCTTTCTGTATTTGCAGACTCCATATTGTACACACATACTATCTGTAGTAGTATCATTTGATTGTGGGTAAGGCTTCCCACCATGGTTTTTCCCCTTATAGGGTTTCCAGGTACAAATAACTATGTTATGTGTTGTGTGTGTTATTTGTCTTTCTATTTCATGCATTAATCTTTATCGATATTGCAATTAACTAATAAAACTTTCTATCGGCATAAAGTTTGGTTTACCGGCATTAAGCACTAAGTTTTGATTATATTAATTTTGGTTTGAAGTTATTGGACAATTGATTCACCCCCCCTCTCAGTTGTCTTCGGGACCTAACATAGTCATGTCTATCATTTGTTGTTGCAAAGTCTTAATTTGTTAAGCTAAAATTCCTATGGATGGTGATGGAATATGAATGGAAGGGATGAATTCTTAACCTTCCCTACAAAATGCATAAGGCCATGCCATGATGTTTTTTTGATTAGTTTGGACCTAAGATTGCAACAAATAAAATGTTCTCTTCATTTCTTTGAAAGTGGCAATTTTGTTTGATTTATTGTACTTGAAAAACCTTTTTTGAGTTGAGGTTGAGTTTGACTAATTCTCTGATTGTGTCTTAGATGTTTGAGGTATGATTTTTTAAAAATGATTACAACACATTAGGAAGTAAGAAGGTGTTGATTATCCTAGGTTTTATTGGATGTATTTTAATGTATATATCTAATTCAATCTGATACTTGCATTCTTTGAATTCTATATGTTCTCAAATTGAATAACATTATACTATATATATTCCTTTGGAGAGGCATGTCCTTGAACGAACATGTCTCTCCTTTAATTATAATAATTTAATCAATATTATAATGTTTCATCAATCAATTATTAATTTAGAATAATATAATAGATTAATATTGAATATTAAATTTTATATGATTAATAATAATATAATAATATAACATAATAATATATTATTATTAATCAACATATATTATATGTATTCTAAATGATAATTCGACTAAAGCTACAAACATTAACACTCCCTCTTATCTAGGGAGGATGACCAGACATAATGTGTAGTGATCTCCCATGTCAACACTTATGGCCCTCACCATAGCTACACAAAACATAATTAACACTCTGTCTTAGCTAGGGAAGATAAAATCAATGCAAATGCATTAAGTCTAGATTAACTATGGAATAGAGAAAATATTATCTCACTATGATATCAGGAAGTATGGTATAAACAAGAATATCAAGGCACATGATATTCACCATAACTCAAAAAATATCATCTCATGATATTGGGATTATTTGCATCAACCATATGATACTTATCACAGGGGACCATAGTCTCAAGATGTGAATTTGCCTCCATCGATGATTCGATTCACAAGCTCTTGCATGGATTGCCTCTATCAGCCTATCCATAAGCTCTTGTGCAGATTGCCTCAGTCGACGATTCTATCCATGAGCTCTCACATGGATTGCCTCATTCGGTGATTCTATCCACAAGCTCTTACATGGATTGCCTCATTCGGCGATTCTATCCATGAGCTCTCACATGGATTGCCTCAGTCGGTGATTCTATCCACAAGTTCTTATGTGGATTGCCTTAGTCAGTGATTCTATCCATTGGCTCTCACGTGAATTGCCTTAGTCAGTGATTCTATCCACAAGCTCTTACATGGATTTCCTCAGTCGGCGATTCTATCCATGAGCTCTCACGTGGATTGCCTTAGTTAATGATTCTATTCACAAGCTCTTATGTGGATTACCTCAGTCGGTGATTCTATCCATGAGCTCTCATGTGGATTGCCTGAGTCGGTGATTCTATCGACAAGCTCTTAAGTGGATTGCCTCAATCGGTGATTCTATCCACAAGCTCTTATGTGGATTGCCTCAGTCAGTGATTCTATCCATGAGCTCTCATGTGGATTACCTCTGTCGGAAATTCTATCCACAAGCTCAAGTTATTGTAAGATCGTCGCCTTCTAATAACCTCAAAATTACAAGTGGAAATCATTTGGAAGTCATCACTTCCTTATGATTTACATAGGGCCCATAAGGCATTAAATGATTTCATTAGTATAGTAATCAATTGAATCAAGTTTTACCTCATAAGTGTTTCACCTTCAATAGTGAAAATCCCTCTCAATCACTATGATCAAAATTGTCACAAGTTGACTGAACCATCTGCTCCCTCTGAAGCTCAAGTTCTTGTATCAACCTCTTGTCCTCTTTTGAAATGTCAAACTCCCTCTGCCTCTAGTCTCAATCATCAATTCGTTTATAAGCATCAATTTATTTCTCCCTTTAATTCAATTTTATGTGCTTTCTTCCTAAAGGTATGTCAGAGAGAGATTACAAATAGCTCATAAACTAAATTATCTCGAACAAAAATACAATTGATAGAAGCATACAAGATTTTACTAGCCAATATTATAGCATAAATTACAAACTCAATAATTCATGTACCTTAATAAAACATGGAATACTTATCTTAAGTTTGAAACATTTCCTTTCATAAGGTGATCCCATATAAGAAATATCACCCATGACTCATCTCTCATCATAATTCCCTTTGAATGATGTAGAACATTTTCAAAATTTTGATCAACACTTTCATTATGATCTACCACACACAGTCATTAATAACTTTTCCAATCTACCAACTTTATCCAATCTCTTTGGTGAGATGTTAGAAAATATAATTAAAAACATTTCCTCCAAGTTATAGCCAAATCCAATAGTTAAAACAAACATTATGACATTTTCCCCAAAACTGCTAACCCTAGGTAGGGTTTCAAGTGACCTGCACCAAAGTCGTCATATCTTGTACAAAACTGAATCAAATTTGATGAGATAAACATATTTGAAAACTAGAAAGACGGATCTTTCCATCCATATATTATATTCTTCATTTTGAAGCCAACTAAAGGCAATACAATGGCATATTTCAGACTGAAAATTCTAGAAAAAACTAAATTCTACAACCCTCTCCAACCTCCAAATTAAACTTCACAGGCCTAAGCTCTGATACCATGTTGATTATCCCAGGTTTTATTGGATGTATTTTAATGTATATATCTGATTCAATTTGATACTTTCATTCTTTGAATTCTATATGTTCTCAAATTGAATAACATTATACTATATATATTCCTTTGGAGAGGTATGTCCTTGAACGGACATGTCTCTCCTTTAATTATAATAATTTAATCAATATTATAATGTTTCATAAATCAATTATTAATTTAGAATAATATAATAGCTTAATATTGAATATTAAATTTTATATGAATAATATTAATATAATAATATAACATAATAATATATTATTATTAATCAACATATATTATATGTATTCTAAATGATCATTGAACTGAAGCTACAAACATTAACAGAAGGTACTCATAAACTAGACAAAAGAGAGCATGTTTGTTAGGATCTTTTCGAATCCCCCATGTTTCATAGGATCTTTTCAAATCCCAATGTTTTCGATAAATTTTGGCCAAATGATAACACATCAAGAAGACTCTCCTAATGTCAAAAGGTCACTTAGAATACAAAAAACCAACATCTTGATACTCTATAAGCTCAAATAGCCCTGTTACACCCTAAAGTGCACCATTTTTTTTGTCTTTTTTTGGAAGTTGAACCAAAGAGAATTTCTCCTCAATTGTCTTGGTTCCTTGGGATATATATCGTGAGTGTCTTGGGGGTGGATTGTTCCCCACCCTTGTATTTTGATATCACAAGTGTTTGGTTACTAACTTAGCTTGGCCACTAATTCCTAAAGCTTTTATTGAGGGTTATGTTTGAGTGGTCATAATCAATGGCACTTTTGACTAAGTTAAAGGAGGTATCCTAGTTTATAGAGGATACGCTCTACAAAATTTTATGTACCATAGAGGCACTAAGGGAGGCATGACATCATTATGACAACCTATAACACTCGTCAATTGTGACTTACATTAGAAACACATTTGTTTATAGTTGCTTGGATTACTTGGCTTTAGCCATTTCCACTTAGATCATTCCACTCTCACCAGCCTTAAGGGTTTCTAAGGAGGGAAATCCTAATAAAGGTTTTATCCTATTGCAAAAATGAAAAAAAGCATAAATGGTAGGTTTGGCTTTTTGGTTACCTAATAAAGGGGAAAGCATATGCCTATCACCTTCAAGGCATGAAAGACAAGATGGTTATTTTTAACCTTTCATTGAAAAGTTTTCAAAAAACTATTTGGTGATGTTTCTCCAATAAGCATGATGTTCAATTTAATCCCACATAGAAATGATGAAATGACTTACAATAAAATAGGTTTTTTTTGTTCTTTTTAGATAACACCAAAGGAAGTGTGAGTTAAACTAGGTACAACTATAACTGCAAAACCTATGAAAGAATTAGATTATATTGTTGGCTAACAAGTAAATTTTTCTTTTGGTTACATAAAACTTCTTCACTATCTCTCTGAAAAACAAAACATTACAATATCGGAGCATGAGAAAATACAAATCAGAAGGTATCTGATAGTATTCAGCAAATGCGAATCACCATCTAGGCGATTGTGAGATTCTGTTAAACCAAATACAAATTAATGTCAAATCGGTTGTAAATTTATTTTTGATCAGTTGCAAATCAGTTATAAATAGAAAGAAAAGATAGAAGATAGATGTTATGTTTCAAAGGATTCATTCATTACAATATTTCCCATGATCTCGATCTCATCATAAACTTTGTACTTTTGTATGTATTTGTGGACAATGTGTAGTATTTAGATAGAGCTCTCATCTTCTAGATTTTGAAGTTTCTTTTCTTCTTTGAGGATTCATTGATAAGGTGTTTGTTGTCTCTTCTATTGTGATCTCTCCCTTGCACCTAAAATCCTAAAGGTTACCTTTCTTGCCACGGGGTTACAAATATATTACACAAAAAAATAAGTTTTCCAGAATTCAAAAATAATGATGGGTTAGCAGCGCAAATGGATTAGAAACAAAAATGATAATAAAAATTGAGAAAATGATAGAGCTAGGCAATTGCGAATGAGAATAAGCAATTGCAAATTTCTATGTGATGAATTGCAAACTATTGTCTAGGTGATTTCCTAGCGTTGAGAGCAATTGCTAATTATTGCATGGTCAAATATGTAGCACTTTCTGATGCATCTGCAAAGAACTTGTAAATCACAGAAAATTATGGTAGAAGGTTAGAAAATCTATTGTTCACGTCATGGGTTCACCGTTTTTTTCATGCTTAGAATCATATAAAAAAATAATAGCTAATTTAGGCAATAAGGAACAATCATGAAATCCCTTAACTAATTAAGCGAATTTTAAACATAAAGCAATGGAAATGAATGCATAAATAGAATCAAATAATCAAAATGATTGGAAACCCCTATTCTGCATTTTAGCTTCCATTGTCCTTCTCCACAATTGTGTGGTTGATTGGCTCTCTGATAAAGCAACTAATAGCCTGCATAGATTTGACACGATTATTTTGAAGATCATGATTCTAGGAAAATTGAGGAGAAATGATCTTGCTTTTATAGACTTCTGAGACAAATTGGGTGCGAAATAGAACAAAAGTACTAATTGATAGTTGAACTAATTTGATTGACCAATGAACTCATCTTGATTGATCTATTAACTTGTTTGATTGATGTATTAAGTGGATTGATTGAAGAGATAACTCAATTGATTGACTAGATGACTCAATTAATTAGCCAGTTGATTGGATTAATTGAGAAGAAGACTGATTAGATTGATTACTTAGAAAAGGTGATTTGGAGTAAAAAGGGGAGATAAGAGAGTTAACTGAGTTAACCGATTTTCTCAATCAGTCATGATTTTCAATTTGAAATTCAATTTCATATTTATTTATATTTGAATTCGGATTTTTGAATGTTGAAATACACATGCAATTTATTGAGATTAGCTTTTGGTGAAATTTGAATTTGAGGAAACGAAATTAATTGAAATTAGATGAAATCAGATGAAATGCGAGTTTGGGGCATTGGAAGAATAATTAGTTAATTAAATAATTTATATAAAATTAATTAATCATTAGAAATTGAACTAATTAAATAATAAAGATTATTTAGTCAAATAATTAATATTTAATTAATATTTAATTAACTTTAAATGATTAAATGATGAAGGAATGGAAACTGAATAATTAGTAAGATGAAGGATGATGATGATTAAATTAGAAGAATAAGATTAACTAGATTAATTAAATAATTAAAGAACTATTGGCCTAATAAGACAAATAATTAGAACATGATCAATGAGACATTTCTAGGCATCTACAATTATAACCCCATTGGAATTTTTGACTATGAATAAAATAAATGCTTTCACAAGTATTGAGGTATTTGGGCCTCATGATTTTGGCCTAATATGAGTCTTTCTTACGCAACTTCCAATTAATTTTTGAGAAGACGTATTTATTCATAAGAATGATCTATCCTATACCCGTACCTCTATTTTTCTTGTGCACTCACATATAATCAAAATCCATAAGAGATCTGAGAGATCCTATTCTTCCTTTTAGTCTCAGACTAGAGGAATCTTCATTGAATTTGTTCTAATTTAGAGGCCATAGAATTGTGAATGGAAAACAAAAGGTATATGGTATGCTCTGAACAGAGGATTTGAGGAGTTTAAGCTTTCCCACATTACTTAGAAGGGCCCCTTTCCAAGGAAAAACTTTCCTACTAATCTATTCAAGGAGAGACATCAAAACATAGTTATCAACAACACCTTGGCTAAGTGGCATACTCAAGTATGATGATAGAAAAGCTTCCACCTTGTAGTTTATTAAAACCTTTTACTAAGATATTTACTATCTATTTGAATAACTATAGTGAGATTTAAACTAGTTACTCATTTTAAAGGGATGGTAAATAAATGGTATTTTTTTTCGTATTCATACAACATGTCCCAAATCATAACGGTTGAAAATTAATAAACCAAGGGTATGAGGATAATAAAATCTTAAAAACTATTAAATATTATATTTATGTAAAGATAGTTCCCATAAGACAACTAATAGGTGATTGTAAGAGTGAACAATTTCATCTAAATAAACATAAAATAAAGTCCTTTTTATGTGTGTTCTAGAGGCTATACTAGTAAATAATATAAAATTTAATAAATATAGTAGTATAGCAATGAAAGAGTGTAAAATGTCATGAGTAATGGATTTAAATATGGGCCAATGCAAGAAGTTGAGTCCACTTTCTCACCAAAAAGTGGAATTGTTTTCCCTGATTTTCAGGTTTTGTCTCATTTGAGTTTAAATTTTGAAACACTTGGAGATTGAATCTTAGAAAAAGTCAAGAATATAAAAGATATCCCTCTTAGTCTAATTTCCAAATATTTAATTTATTTTAATACCCACATAATAAAAAATAACTTTTTCTATGGAGTTCTGAAACCTATGTTTTAAAAATGTTTGTTTTGAGGACCATACCATGTATGTGTAAGACCCCACTTTTTGACACAACTAAAATTATTTTCTCAAACCATTTTGGGAAATGGTTTGTAACACATTGAAGATTGATGAGCATATTTTTCTGCATGTTTTCTTAATTATTATTTTTAATTAATTTTTTAATCACTGTAATTATCTTTTTAAAAATTTGACATGTATGGCCAAATAATTTGACATGAGTTTCTCTTATGTGACTTCAATGGATGATGAAATGGTGAATAGATATGGTTGATTTGGACTTTGGTTGAAAGGGGTTTTACTATTGGGTTGATGAGATTGATATGATTGATATATTGGGTTGAAATAAAAAGATGGTTGGCCCAACTCTAATGTTGGTTGAAGTGAAGTAGGAATGATTTTGTTGGAGAATGAAGGTTGGCATGTTTGAATGGTATCATAAGAGAAGGAATTTTGGTATGATAATGACTCCTTTTTTATTAGACGTACCTTGGGTATCACTTCCCTTATCATTTTTTCTAACCGATCCCTATGGTTGTAAGGAGTAGTCATGTCTATCATTTGTTGTTGTAAAACCTTAATTTGTTGAGATAAAATTTGTTTGGATGGTGATGGAATAGGAATGGAAGGGTTGAATTATTTTCCTTCCCTATGAAATGCATAACACCATTCCATGATGTTTTATTGATTAGTTTGGACCTAAGATTACAACAAATAAGATGTTTTCTTCATTTCTCTGCTTAGTTTGTTGTACTTCAAAAACCAGCTTGAGTTGAGGTTGAGTTTGACTGATTCTCTCATTGTGTCTTAGATATTTGAGGTATGATTTTATGAAAATGATTACAACACATCAGTAAGTAAGAAGGTACTCATAAACTAAACAAAAGAGAGCATGTTTGATAGGATCTTTTCAAATACACCTTATTTCGTAGGATCTTTTCAAATACCAATGTTTTCAATAAATTTTGGCCAAACGATAACACATCAAGAAGACTCTCCTAATGTCCAAAGGTCAATTATAATACCACAACCAACATCTTGATACTCTATCATCTCAAACAACCCTGTCACAACCTAAGGTGCACCATCTTTTTTGTGTTTTTCTCGAAGTTGATCTAAAGAGAATTGCTCCTCAATTGGCTCATTTTCCTAGGAGATATATGGTGAGTGTCTAGGGTGTGGTTTCTTCACCACCCTTTCACTGCAATATTACAAGTGTTTGGTTACTAACTCAGCTTGGCTACTGTTTCCTAAATATTTTATTGAGGGTTTTGTTCAAGTGGTCATAATCAGCATCTTTTTTGACTTCGTTAAAGGAGGTCTCCTAGTTTTTAGAGGCTATGCTCTGCAAATTTTTACATATCATAGAGGCACTAAGAGAGGCATGACATCATTATGAAAACATACAACACTCATCACTTGTGACTTTACTCACAAACACATTTATTTATAGTGGCTTGGATTACTTGGCTTTAGCCATTGCCACTTAGGTTGTTTCCCTCTCACTAGCCTTATGGATTTCTTAGGAGGGCATGTGAGCTAAAGATTTTATCCTATTGCAAAAAATGGCAGAAAGAATAAATGGTGGTTTTGGCTTTTTCGTCACCCAATAAAGGGGACAAAATATGCCTATCACCTTCAAGGCATGAAAGATAAGATGGTTATTTTTAACCTTTCATTGCAAAGGTTTTTAAAACTATTTGGATATGTTTCTCCAACAAGAATTATGTTCATTTTAATCCCACACAACAATGATTAATTGACTTCCAATAAAATAGTTTTGTTTAGGTCTTTTTAGATAACACCAAAGGAAGTGTGAGTTAAACTAGGTACATTTGTACCTGCAAAAGCCATGAAAGAATTAGTTTGTATTGTGGGCTCACAAGTCTAAATTTTTCCTTTGGTTACATAAAACTGCTTCATTATCTATCCAGAAAAAAAAAATATTACAATATCAAAACATGAGAAAATGCAGACCGGAAAGTATTTGACAATATTCAATGAATGCAAATCACCATCTATGCGATTGTGAGATTCTATTAAATAAGATAAAAATTGTTGTCAAATTGGTTGCAAATTTATGTTTGAGCAGTTACAAATCAGTTATATAAAAAAAGAAAAGACAAAAGATAGAAGTTATGCTTAAAAGGATTCATTCATGACAATATTTTCCATGATCTCGATCTCATCATATACTTGGTACTTTTGTATGTATTTGTGGACAATGTTGTAGTATCTAGATAGAGATTTCTCATCTTCTTGGTTTTGAAGTTTCTTTTTTGCTTTGAGTATTCATTGATAAGCTCTTTGTTTTCTCTTCTATTGTGATCTCTTCCTTGCACCTAAAATCCTTAAGGTTACCTTTCCTGCCATGGGTTTAGACACATATTACAAAAAAAAAAAGTTTTCCAGAATTCAAAAATAATGATGGGTTAGTAGTGCAAATGGATTAGAAATAGAAATGATAATCAAGATTGAGAAAATGACAGAGCTAGGTGATTGTAAATTAGAATAAGCAATTGCAAATTTTTGTGTTAGGAATTATGAATTGATGTCTAGGCAATTGCATAGCATTAAGAGCGATTGTTAATTACTTTAAGTTCAAATACATAGCACTTTCTGATGCATTTGCACAGAACCTGCAAATCACAAAAAATTACACTAGAAGGTTAGAAAATCTATTGTTCATGTCATGGGTTCACCATTTGTTTCATGCTCAAAATTATATAAAATAATAATAGATAATTTAGGCAATAAGGAATAATCATGAAATCCCTTAACTAATTAAGCTAATTCTAAACATAAAGCAATGGAAATAAATGCATAAATAGAATCAAATAATCAAAATGATTAAAAACCCCCTATTTTGTATTTTAGTTTCTATTGTCCTTCTCCACAATTGTGTGGTTGCTTGGCTCTTAGATATTGCAACTAATAACCTACATAGATTTGACATAAATATTTTGAAGATTGTGATTCTATGACTCTAGGAAAAATGAGGAGAAATGATCTTGGTTTTATAGATTTTTAAGATGGATTCGGTGAGAAATAGAACTGAAGTACTGATTGATATTTGAACTGATTTTATTGATCATTGAACTGATTTTGATTGATCTGTTAACTTATTTGATTGATCTATTAAGTGGATTGATTGAAGAGATAACTCAATTGATTGACTGGATGACTTAATTCATTAGCCAGTTTATTGGATTGAATGAGAAGAAGACTGATTAGATTGGAGAGATGACTAATTAGATTGATTAGTCATAAAAGGTGATTTGGAGTGAAAAGGGGAGATTAGAGAGTTAACTTAGTTAATTGATTAGATAACTAATTTGATCAATCAGTCATGATTTTCAACATGTCCTCGAGGATTTTTAATTTGAAATTCAATTTCATGTTTATTTAGATTTGAATTTGGATTTTTGAATGTTGAAATACACATAAAATTTATTGGAATTAGCTTTTGGTGAAATGTGAATTTGAGTAAATGAAATTAATTGAAAATAGATGAAATGCGAATTTGGGGATTTGGAAGAATAATTAGTTAATTAAATTATTTAAATGAAATTTTTTAATCATTAGATTAATTAAATAATTAAAGAACTATTTAACTAATAAGATGAACAATTAGTACATAATCAATGAGACATTTTTAGGTGTCTACAATTATAACCCCATTGCAATTATTGAGGATGAAGAAAATAAATGCTTTCACAAGAATTGAGGTATTTGAGCCTCATGATTTTGGCAAAATCTAAGTCTTTCTTAGGAAAATTCCAATTAATTTTTGAGAGGACATATTTATTCATAAGAATAATCTATAATCTTTAATTCACTTGACCCTTGTTCATACTGATCGGGTCAACTCTGGCCGATGAAACAGTGTGGAGAAAATTTGTGAATTCTATCAGTATAACCTTTGCCGATGAACTTGACATATTGGAGCTCGAAGTAGCAGGTATGAAGTCATCCTGATGATCTAACGAAGTCATCTTCGGTCATCACAGTGGCATCAGTTATTGGATGGACGAAAGGATAAAGACTTGTAGTTTAGATCTAGTTATAATGGTCATCACTTTACTGCTATTGAAAGATGCACGTATGTTATTTCCTGCAACTTGGCAACCATGATGGGGCCTGGCATAAGTGAGCGGTACAGGCGAGATAAGGGTCATGCAGATCGGAGATGATTGAATGGCGATCAAGGTTGATCCAAAGGTGGTCGTTATGTCGTGATGGGAAACTGCTCGTTAGTATATTTCTCGCGACATGGTGACCAAGTGGTGGGACTCGAAAGGAGAGAAAATAAGGCGAATTAAAGGCAGTGCAGATCAAAATGATCAGATGATGATCATAGAAGATCTGACAGTGGTTGCTAGGTCGCGATGGGAAATTGCTCATGAGACTTTGCATCATGACCTAGCGACAAAGAAGAATTCTAGGTGAATAGTGTGGCCATGCTAAGATGTTAGAGCAGGGACCCCAGAAACAATCAAGGGGTGCCACGTGGCAGAGCGCAGAGAGAAAGATCAAATGTTTGGGATAGTTGATTGTTTGTCTTGTTGATACCCAATAGAATCACCTTCGACAATTGGGTCTGTCATCGACCATTAGAAATGTATTTTTTTGAAGCTACTTCGATACTTGATGGAGTCCACTTGTCTGAGTTGCTGTATTAGAATACAAACCAATTCAATTTTTGGATGCATGTGGGATAATTGTTTTCTCATGAATGCAGACCGACATAGACAGTTAGATGTCTCACCAATCAGTGCAAATTGACAGTTGAACGGTTGACATGAAAATGTATATGAAGCCAGGAGAAGACTCGAACATAGAGGTTGTTCTGATGATAAGCAGTATACTATGGTGTATACTCGAAGTAATCAGAGTGAACATCTGTACTATAATAACAGACTTTATTGTAAAGATTCTTTGTGTGAATAAAGTGTTCTTGTTGTCGGTGGTGGGTTTTTTACTTGAAAGGGTTTTCCCATGTAAATTCATGGCGTTTATCTCTATGTATGTTTGATTTATGATATTGTCTCTATTTCGTATATGATAATCTTAATATTCTATAAAGTTTTAAAACAAACTAGTCTTGTTTCCCCTACAAATTGACATTAGGAAAGCGTTTTTCTGCACTGTGCTTTCCTTACAAGTGGTATCAGAGCTTGAACTATTGTGTTATCCTTGTGGGTAGGGTTGGTTTTTTATGTTAATTTATTTCAGTGGGAGTTTGTTAGTGTGTCTACTTGTTTATAGATTAAGATGGTAAGCACTTCTGGAAGAATGGATATTGAGAGGTTCAATGGCTCCAATTTTGAGTTATGGAAACCTAAAATTGAGGACCTGCTAGTTGACCGAGATTTTTTGATTGCACTGAGTGGATAGAAACCTTCAGCCATGAGGTAAGAACATTGGGATTTAGCAGATCATAAATCTAGAGGACTCATAAGACTAAGCCTTGTAGACTAAGTTCTGTTGAATGTACGTGAGGAGAAGACTACAAGTGATTTGTGGAAGAACTTAGGAGACATCTATCAGGGCAAAACCTTGGTGAATAAAATCTTCCTTTGGAATAAGTTATATTTTCTGAAAATGGATGCAAGAAGACCCTTGGTAGATCATTTCAATGTGTTTAACATGGTTCTCGCTCAATTGACATCAGTCAGTTTAGCTATTCAAGAAGAAGACCGTTGCATGTTGGTGTTATGCTCATTGCTAGATTCTTGGGAACATTTGGTGATGGCCATTGTTAGTACTACAACCTAGTTCAAGATGGATACTGTGGTAAATACTCTTTTGACAAAATAAATGAGAAAGAACTCTTCTGAGATGACAAAAGATGCACTATCTATTCAAGGTAGACCAAAGGACACAGACAAGAAGAAAGGGAAGAAGTCCAAGTCCAAGTCTCAAGAGAGGTCCAAGTCTCTTGGAAAGAAGTGTAAGGTGAAATGCTCAAACTGTGGACAAAAGAGTCATATTTGAAACAACTGCAAAGAGGAAAAGAAGAGAAAGAACTCTTCTGATAATGAATCTTTTCACAGTGATGCAGATGCCTTTGTAGCAGATTTGGCAGTGCTTGCTTCTAACAATGTGTGGCTGATTGACTCAGAGGCATCTTTCCATATGACATCTCACAAGGAGTGGTTCTCAAAGTATGAACCATATGCTGGTGGGAAGGTGTACTTAGCAAGTGAAACAACACTGGAGATTGTTGGGAGAGGAAGAATTAAAATCCAATTTCTTGATTGGAGAATAAAGGGAATCAATGGAGTTCTGCACACACCAGGTTTGGCAAGAAACCTACTTTCTATAAGCAAGCTGGATGATGTTGGAGTCTAGGTGACGTTTGTGTCTAGTGGTTGTAAGATGACTAGAGGGTCTATTAGTTTGGCTAAGGGTGAACATGTTGGTACATTGTACAAGTTAAATGTTGAATCTATGTGTTGTAATATAGTCACTAAGAAATCTGATAGAACTATCAAGTTGACATATGATGTAACTTCTATGGAAGCTAAACTTCCCATGGAAGAGGCAATGCTCTTGCATTATAGGCTTGGTCACATTGGTGAAAAAGGTTTGAAAACTTTAAAGAGTAAAAATTTTGTAGAAGGACTTACTGATTCTAACCATGAGTTTGTTTTCTGTAAATATTGCATATACGAAAACCAAAACCGTGTTCAATTTTATTCAAGTCCTCATAAATCTTCTAACAGCCTAGAATATGTGCATTTTGATGTGTTTGGTCCAATGGATGTACCTTCTTTATCTAAATCAAAGTACTATGTATCCTTTGTTGATGATTATTCGAGAAGGACATTTGTTTATTTTATGAACTATAAGTCAGAAGTGTTCAGTCAGTTTAAGGAATTTAAAAAACTGGTTGCAAATTAGACTGGAAGAAGAATAAAATGTATAAGAACTGATAACAATAATGAGTATTGCAATATAGATTTTGACAAGTACTGTGTAGACCATGGAATCAAAAGACATAGAACAATGCCTTATACTCCACAACAAAATGGAGTTGCTGAAAGGTTGAATCATTCTCTAATGGAGAAAGAAAGAAGCATGTTGAGTAGTGTTGGGCTGGAATAGAAGTTTTAGATAGAAGTAGTTGCTACAACATGTTACCTATTGAACTAGTCACCTACAACAGCATTAGTAGACAAGACACCTATGGAAGCATGGTCTAGTAAGAAACCTTCTCCAAGACACATTCATGTGTTTGGTTTAGAGGCATATGCACATGTGCCTAATGTTAAAAGATCTAAATTTGATAACAAAGAAGTCAAATGTATTTTCATTGGATATGGAGTTGGAGTTAAATGCTACAGGATTTGGAATCCTGAGATTGGAAAGGTTGTGTACAGTAGAAGTGTCATCTTCCAAGAGCTGAAATCTATGTCTATAGATAAACCAACAAAGAAGGAAAAAGAGAAGGATGTGATTGAATTTCTACTAGGAGAAGAAGTGACAACTCCAGATGTACTTGAAGATGAGAATGAAGAGAGTTCAAGTAGCTCTGAAAGTTTAGAAGAAGAACAAAATGAAGCCTCACCACAAGTGTTAAGAAGATCCACATGAGAGAGGTGACAACCTGATAGGTTTACCCTACATAGGTATAATTTTTCAATGTTGACTATAAATTGTGCCTATGCTTTACTTGCTAATGTTGATGAGCCTAGGACTATAAAAGAAGCCATGGATATGTCAGATTCAGATTCTTGGTTGGAAGCCATGAATGATGAAATGAAATATTTGGACAAGAATGGAACATGGAATCTGGTCTCCTTACCTAAAGGCAGAAAGCCTGTGGGCTATAAATGGGTTTTCAAAAGGAAGTATGATCTAGATGGCAGCATTGAGAAGTACAAGGCCAGATTGGTTGCAAAGGGGTATTCTTAAAAGGAAGGTGTTGACTATCCATAAATTTTGTCTCTTGTAGCTAAGCTGACATCTATTAGATTTCTTTTGTCACTTCCAGCTGCATATGATTGGGAAATCGAGCAAATAGATGTGAAAACAATATTTCTTCATGGGGACCTTGAAGAAGAAATTTATATGTCCTAGCTTGAGCATTTTGTGAAAAAGGGTAAGAAACATTTGGCATGTAAACTAAAGAAGTCTCTTTATGGTTTGAAACAGTCTCCTAGAATGTGGTATCAAAAATATGATATGTTTGTGTTTTCTTTGGGATTTGTGAGATTGAAAGCCGATCATTGTGTGTACTACAAGGTTGAAGATGATAAGATCCTTATTATTGCTTTGTATGTTGACGACATGTTGTTCCTTGGAAATAACAAAGGTATGATCTCAGACTTGAAGTCCCAATTATCCTTGAAGTTTGAAATGAAAGATTTAGGGTCATCAAACTACATCATGGAAATGGAAATCAAGAGGGACAGGTCTAAGAGAAAACTCTAGCTCAGCCAGAGAAAGTACATCACTAGTGTTCTTGATAAGCTTAATATGTTTGACTATAAACAATAGGTTGTTCCTATTCTGCAGGGAACCAAACTATCATTTCATGACAGTCCAGAATCTCTAGAGGAGATAGATGACATGAAGAGTATACCTCATGCAAGTTCTATTGGCAGCTTGATGTATGCAATGGTTTGTAAAAGGCCATACATTGCCCAAACAGTGGGAGTATTAAGCGGATTTATGTTAAACCCAGGAAGACTGCATTGGGATGCTGTAAAGAGAGTTTTCAGATATCCGAAGGGTACTCAAAACTTTGCATTATGTTATCATGGTAATCTAAATGATTCAAAGAGAACTCTCAGCATTTGTGGTTATGCAGTTTTTGATTGGGTAGGGGACATTGAAAGAAGAAGATCCACCAGTGGATATGTTTTTGTTCTGAATGGCAGAGCAATAAGTTGAATGAGCAAGTGACCGCCTATAGTTGCTTTGTCCACTAAAGAGGCATAATACATTGTATCCACACATTCTTGTAAAGAAGTTGTTTGGCTCAGACGCTTGAGTACATATATTGGTTTTGATGCAAGGGAGGTTGAATTGCAAAGTGACAGTCAGAGTGCTATATGTTTAGCAAATAATCCTACATACCATGCCAGGTCTAAACACATATATGTGCAATTCTATTTTGTGCATGACATGATAGAAGATGGAAAGGTTAATTTGATCAAGGTAGACACTCAAGAAAATGTTGTGGATGCATTAACAAAACCAGTGAGCACTCACAAATTCAGGTGGTGTTGTAAGTCGATGGGTCTCAATACCCATCCCTCTCTATAATGTTTGGAAAAATTCTCAAGTAGTTCAGTGAATTCCTTTTCAAGTGGGAGTTTGTTGGAATTATGCGTCTAGTTAACTTGACCCTTGTTCATACTGATCAGGTTAACTCTGGCTAATGAAATAGTGTGAAGAAAATCTATGAACTTTATCGATATAACCTTTGTCGATGAACTCGATATATTGGATCTTGCAGTAGAAGATTTGAATTCATCCCGATGACCTGGCGAAGTCATCTTTGGTCATTATGGTAGTATTGGTTATTAGATGAACGAAAGGATAAAAGACTTGCAGTTTAGATCCAGATCTAGCGGTCATCACTTTACCACTATGGAAAGATGCACGTATGTTATTTCCTACGAATTAGTGACCATGGTGGGGCCTGACATAAGTGAGCGGTCTAGGCGAAAATAAGGGTCATGTAGATTGGAGATGACTGAACAGCGATCAAGGTTGATCCAATGGTGGTCGTTATGTTGCGATGGGAAACTGCTCATTAGTATATTCCTAGCAACATGGCGACCAAGTGGTGGGACTCAACAAGAGACCAGCTAAGGCAAATTAAAGGTCGTGTAGATCAAAATGATCGGACGGTGATCATAGAAGATCCGATGGTGGTCACAAGGTCGTGATGGGAAATTGCCAGTGACACTTTCCATCACAACCCAGTGACAAAGAAGAATTCTAGGTGGATAGTGAGGTTGTGCTAAGATGTCATAGCAGGGACCCCAGAAGAAATTAGGGGGTGCCATGTGGTGCAGCGCGAAGAGAAAGATCAGACATTTGGGATAGCTGATTATTTTTCTTACCGATAGCCGATGGAATTTCCTTCGGTGATTGGGTCTGTCATAGGCCATCAGAAATGTAGTTTTTTGAAGCTACTCTGATACATGATAGAGTCGACTTGTCTGAGTTGGTGTATTTGAATATGAACTGATTCAATTCTTGGATGCATGTGGGATAATTGTTTTCTCACAAATGCAGACTAACACAGACAGTTAGATGTCTCACCGATTGGTGCAAACTGACAGTTGAAAGGTCGACATGAAAATGTATATGAAGCCAAGAGGAGACTCGAACATAGCAGTTGTTCTGATGATAAGCCATATACTATGGTGTGTACCTGAAGTAATCAGAGTGAATGTCTATGTTGTGATAACTGACTTTATTATAAAGATTCTTTGTTGTGAATAAAGTGTTCTTGTTGTCGATGGTGGGATTTTTACCTGAAAGGGTTTTCCCACGTAAATTCATGGTGTTTATCTCTGTGTGTTTGATTTTTGATATTGTCTCTATTTTGTATCTGCTAATCTTAGTATTCTGTAAAGTTTTAAAACACACTAGTCCATTTTCCCCTACAAATTGACATTAGGAAAGTGTTTTTCCGCATTGTGCTTTCCTTACAAGTGGTATTAGAGCCCAAACAATTGTGTTATCCATGTGGGTAGGGTTGGTTTTTTGTGTTAATTTGTTTCAGTGAGAGTCTATTAGTGTGTCTACTTGTTTATAGATTAAGATGGCAAGCACTTCTGGAAGAATGGATATTGAGAGGTTCAATGGCTCCAATTTTGAGTTATGGAAACTTACAATTCAGGACCTGCTAGTTGACCAAGTTTTTTTGATTGCAGTGAGTGGATAGAAACCTTTAGGCATGAGGCAAGAACTTTGGGAATTAGGAGACCAAAAAGCTAGAGGACTCATAATACTAAGCCTTGTAGACTCTGTTCTATTGAATGTACATGAGGAGAAGACTACAAGTGATTTGTGGAAGAACTTAGGAGACATCTATTAGGGAAAAACCTTGGTGAATAAACTCTTCCTTTGGAAGAAGTTATATTTTTTGAAAATTTATGTAGGAACACCCTTGGCAGATCATTTGAAACTGTTTAACATGGTTCTCGCTCAATTGACATCAGTCAGTCTGGCTATTCAAGAAGAAGAATGCTGCATGTTGCTGTTATGCTCATTGCTATATTCTTGGGAACATTTGGTGATGGCCATTGGTAGTACTACGACTTAGTTCAAGATGGATATTGTGGTCAATACTCTTTTGACAGAAGAAATGAGAAAGAACTCTTCTAAGATGACAAAAGATGCACTCTCTGTTCGAGGAAGACCAAAGGACATAGACAAGAAGAAAGAGAAGAAGTCCAAGTCCAAGTCTCAAGAGAGGTCCAAGTCTCCTAGAAAGAAGTGTAAGGTGAAATGCTCAAACTGTAGACAAAAGGGTCATATTCAAAAGGACTACAAAGAGGAGAAGAAGAGAAAGAAATCTTTTGATAATTAATCTTCTCATAGTGATGCAAATGCCTTTGTAGCAGCTCTGGCATTGCCTACTTCTGACAATGTGTGGTTGATTGACTCAGGGGCATCTTTGCGTATAACATCTCACAAGGAGTGGTTCTCAAAGTACAAACCATATTCTGGTGCGAAGGTGTACTTAGCAAGTGACTCAACATTGGAGATTATTGGGAGAGGAAGAATTAAAATCCAATTTCTTGATTGGAGAATAAAGGGAATCAATGGAGTTCTGCACATACCAGGTTTAGCAAGAAACCTACTTTTTGTAAGCAAGCTGGATGATGTTGGAGTCTAGGTAACATTTGTGTTTGGTGGTTGTAAGATGACTAGAGGGTCTATTAGTTTGGCTAAGGGTGAACATGTTGGTACATTGTACAAGTTAAATGTTGAACCTCTGTTCTATAATATATTCACTAAGAAATATGATAGAACTATCGAGTTGACATATGATGTAAATTCTATGGAAGCTAAACTTCCCGCAGAAAAGACAATTATCTAGCATTATAGGCTTGGTCACATTGGTGAAAAAGGTTTGAAAACTTTAAAGAGTAAAAATCTGGTAGAAGGACTTACTGATTGTAACCTTGAGTTTGATTTCTGTAAATATTGTATATACGGAAAACAAAACCATGTTCAATTTTATTCAATTCCTCATAAATCTTCTGACATGCTAGACTATTTCCATTTTGATGTGTTTGGTCTAGTGGATGTACATTCTTTGTTTAAATCAAAGTACTATGTAAACTTTGTTGATGATTATTCAAGGACATTTGTTTATTTTATGAACAGTAAGTCAGAAGTGTTTTGTCAGTTTAAAGAATTTAAAAAATTGATTGAAAATCAGACCGGAAGAAGAATAAAATGTTTAAGAACTGATAACAGTAATGAGTATTGCAATACAGATTATGATAATTACTGTGTAGACCATGGAATCAAAGGATAGATAACAACGCCTTATACTCCACAATAAAATGAAGTTGCTGAAAGGTTGAATTGGTCTCTAATGGAGCAAGCAAGAAGGATGTTGAGTAGTGGTGGGATGGAACAAAAGTTTTGGGTATAGGGAGATGCTACAATAGCATTAGTAGACAAGACACCTATGGAAGCATGGTCTGGTAAGAAACCTTCTCTAAGACACATTCATGTGTTTGGTTTAGAGGCATATGCACATCTGCCTGATGTTCAAACATCTAAATTGGATAACAAAGTAGTCAAATATATTTTCATTGGATATGGAGTTGTAGTTAAAGACTACAAGCTTTGTAATCCTGAGGCTGGAAAGGTTGTGTACAATAGAAGTGTCATCTTCTGAGAGCTGAAACATATGTCTATAGATAAACCAACAGAGAAGGAAAAAGAGAAGGATGTGATTGAATTTATACTAGGAGAAGAGGTGACAACTCCAGATGTACCTGAAGGTGAGAATGGAGAGAGTTCAAGTAGCTCTGAAAGTTCAGAAGAAGAACAAAATGAAGCCTCACCACAAGTGTTAAGAAGATCGACATGAGAGAGGCGACAACCTAATACGTTTACCCCAGATAGGCATAATTTTTCATTGTTGAATATAAATTATGCCTATGCTTTACTTCCTGATGCTGATGAACCTAGAACTATAAAAGAAGCCATGGATATGTCATATTTACATTCTTGGTTGGAAGCCATGAATGATTAAAAGAAATCTTTGGACAAGAATGGAACATGGAATTTGGTATCCTTTCCTAAAGGTAGGAGGCATGTGGGCTATAAATGGGTTTTCAAAAGGAAGTATGGTCTAGATGGCAACATTGACAAGTACAAGGCCAGATTGGTTGCAAAGGTGTATTCTTAAAAGGAAGGTATTGACTATCCAGAAATTTTCTCTCCTATAGCTAAGCTGACATCTATTATATTTCTTTTGTCACTTGGAGCTACATATGATTGGGAAATTGAACAAATGGATGTGAAAACAACATTTCATGGGGACCTTGAAGAAGAAATCTATATGTCCTAGCTTGAGCATGTTGTGAAAAAGGGTAAAAAAAATTTGGTATGTAAGCTAAATAAGTCTCTTTATGGTTTGAAATAGTCTCCTAGAATGTGGTATCAAAAATATGATTCGTTTGTGTTTTCTTTGGGATTTGTTAGTTTGGAAGCCGATCATTCTGTGTACTACAAGGTTGAAGATGATAAGATCCTTATTATTGCTTTGTATGTTGACGACATGTTGTTCCTTGGAAATAAAAAAGGTATGATCTTAGACTTGAAGTCCCAATTATCCTTGAAATTCAAAATGAAAGATTTGGGGTCAGCAAACTACATTCTGGGAATGGAAATCAAGAGGGACGAGTCTACGAGAAAAATTTGGCTCAGCCAGAGAAAGTACATCACAAGTGTTCTTGATAAGTTTAATATGTCTGACTGTAAACAATAGGTTGTTCCTATTTTGCAGGGAACCAAACTACTATTGTATGATAGTCCAAAAGATCCAGAGAAGATAGATGACATGAAGAGTATACCTTATGCAAGTGCTATTGGCAGCTTGATGTATGCAATGGTTTGTACAAGGCCATACATTGCCCAACCACTAGGAGTATTAAGCAAATTTATGTTAAACCCAGGAAGACCGCATTGGGATGCTGTAAAGAGAGTTTTCAGATATCTAATTGGTACTCCAGACTTTGCATTATGTTATCATGGTAATCTGAATGATTCAAAGAAAACTTTCAGCATTTTTGGATATGCAGATTTTGATTGGGCAAGGGACATTGACAAAAGAAGATCCACCAGTGGATACATTTTTGTTCTGAATGGTGGAGCAATAAGTTGACTAAGCAAGCAACCGTCTGTAGTTGCTTTGTCCACTAAAGAGGTAGAATAAATCAAAGCTACACATGCTTGTAAAGAAGTTGTTTGGCTTAGGTGCTTGAGTACAGATATTGGTTTTGATGTAGAGGAGTTTGAATTATGAAGTGATAGTTAGAGTGCTATATGTTTAGCAAATAATCCTACATACCATGCTAGGTCTAAACACATAGATGTGCAATTCCATTTTATGCGTGACATGGTAGAAGATGGAAAGGATAATCTAAATAAGGTAGATAGTCAAGAAAATGTTGCGGATGCATTAACAAAACTGGTGAGCACTCACAAGTTCAGGTGGTGTTCTAAATGATGGGTCTCAATACCCATCCCTCTCTATAATGTTTGGAAAAATTCCCAAGTAGTCCAGTGAATTCCTCATCAAGTGGGTGTTTGTTGGAATTATGCCTCTAATTAACTTGACCCTTGTTCATATTGATTGGGTTAACTCTAGCTGATGAAACAGTGTGAAGAAATTCTGTGAACTCTATCGGTATATCCTTTGCCGATGAACTCGACATATGGGAGCTCAGAGTAGCATATTCGAAGTCATCCCGATGACCCGACGAAGTCATCTTCAATCATCGCGGTAGCATTGGTTATCGAATGGACAAAAGGATAAAAGACTTGTAGTTTATATCCAGATCCAATGGTCATTGCTTTACCATTATGGAAAGATGCATGTATGTTATTTCTTGTGACTTGTCGACCATTGTGGGGCCCGACATAAGTGAGCGGTCTAGGCGAGATAAGGGTCATGCAGATCGGAGATGATCGAATAATGATCAAGGTTGATCCAACGATGGTCATTATATCGTGATGGGAAACTGCTCATTAGTATATTCCTCATGACATGGTGACCTTGTGGTGGGACTCAACAGGAGAGTGGCTAAGGTCAATTAAAGGTCGTGCAGATCAAAATGATCGAACAACGATTACTGAAGATCCGATAGTGGTCACAAGATCATGATGGGAAATTGCTTGTGAGACTTTCCATTGCAACCCAGCGACAAAGAAGAATTCCAGGTGAATAGTGAGGCTTTGCTAAGATGTAAGAGCAGGGACCCCAGAGCCAATTAGGGGGTGCCATGTGGTGGAGTCCAGAGAGAAAGATCGGACGTTTGGGATAGCTGATTGTTTGTCTTGCCTATACTCGATGGAATTGCCTTTGGTGATTAGGTTTGTCATCGACCAACAGAAATGTTTTTTGAAGCTACTCTGATACCTAATGGAGTCGACTTGTCTGTGTTGGTGTATTTGAATACGAACCAGTTCAATTCCTGGATGCATGTGGGATAATTGTTTTCTCACGAATGCTGACCGACGCAAATAGTTAGATGTATAACTGATTGGTACTAACCGATAATTGAATGGTCAAAATGAAAATGTATATGAAGTTAAGAGGAGACTCGAACATGGCGGTTGTTTAGATGATAAGCCGTATACTGTTGTGTGTACTCGAATTAATCAGAGTGAACATTTGTGCTGTGATAACAGACTTTATTATAAAGATTCTTTGTTGTGAATAAAGTGTTCTTATTGTTGGTGGTGGGTTTTTTTCCCGAAAGGGTTTTCCCACATAAATTCATGGTGTTTATCTCTGTGTGTTTGATTTCTCATATTGTCTTTGTTTCGTATATGCTAATCTTAGTATTCTATAAAGTTTTAAAATACACTAGTCTTGTTTCCCCTACAAATTGACATTAGCAAAGTGTTTTTCCACACTGTACTTTCCTTATAATACTCATACCTCCATTTTTCTTGTGCACTCACATATAATCAAAATCCACAAGAGATCTGGGAGATCCTATTCTTCCTTTCAGTCTTAGACTAGAGGAATCTTCTTTGAATTTGTTGTAATTTATACGTCATAGAATTGGGAATCAAAAATAAAAGGTATATGGTAGATAAACGTGCTCTAAAGGGAGGATTTGAGTAGTGGAAGCTTTCCCACATTGCTTAGAAGGGCCCCTTTCCAAGGAAAAAGTTTCCTACTAATCTATTCAAGGAGAGACATCAAAACATAGTTATCAATAACACCTTGGCCAAGTGGCATACCCAAGTATGATGATAGAAATCCTTGTAGTTCGTTAAAACCTTTTCCTAAGATATTTACTATCTATTTGAATAACTAGAGTGAGATTTAAACTAGTTATTCTTTTTAAAGGGATAATACATAAAAAAAAAATTTTTCATATGCATACAACATGTCCCAAATCATAAGCGGTGAAAATTAATAAACCAAGGGTATGAGGATAATAAAATGTTAAAAAATATCAAATATTGTATTTATGTAAAGATAGTTCTCATAAGAAAACTAATAGGTGATTGTAAGAGTACACAATTTCGTCTAAATAAAGATAAACTCAATGATATATCTCATTATAAACTCAGTCATATCCGCCCAAGGGGCCATGAGGTATTTTTTATTGTAGCCGTCATCAGCCATCTTGGTGACTCTAGAGTGATCCTTGTCTTTGTCAAAGAAGCTCGACAAGTCCTCCTCTCCTATTTTTTTGTCTTTGTTTAACCTTCTTCCATTTGTGGCCAGACAAGTGAGCGTCACCACCAAAGTTTCATTAATCTAATAATCGACCCCATAAGCCTTGAGACTTCCTTTTTTCCATCCATTAACAAAGGCCTCCATAATTAGAGGAGTGGAGCCATGAAGCTTGTCTAGGAAGGGGATGAGGCCACCATCGATGACTTCCTGTGAGACATCTTTATTCTTCTTCCACTTATCGCAAGTAGAGGGCTCTTGTTTTTTCTTATCTCCTCTCATTATACTTTTGGATGCCAGATAATAGGAGGTCACAATTGCTAACCAGTCACAGAAAATGAGCCATGTCCATAGGATATCAAAACAGTAGCAGAAAAGCCACACAATGGGATGGGAAAACTAGTCGCTGAGGAGGTTTCTAGAATTTTGATTAGGGAAACCCAGAAAGAGACCTTTTCCTATCAACTCAGTCATGTCATGATGAGATATCATTGATTAATGCAGTAATCGTTACGTGCTAGATCGCACAAATTTTTGAGGAAGGCATCCCTATCACTCCACCACTTGGTTTCCACGTATCCACCACCTTATTGCCTTCCTGATATATGTGCGAGATTTTGAAATCTGTCAAATCATTAATTATATTACGACAATCCTTGATCAGGCTGGCAATCATCGAGCTAGGATCCGTGCAACCACTCAAGTAGTTGATAGTGTTAAGCGAGTCAAACTCCTGCCACACTTTAGTAAACCCCTCTCTTTTAGCCATGTGTAGCACAATGTGGGAAGCACTGGCTTCCGCATAATGATTAGTTTGGGTGCGTAGGGGGAGAGCCACCATGAAAACCAGTAGTCTAGAGTGATTCCTATCCACTCCCTCGCATCTAGCCGACCTAAGATTTCCTTTAGCCACCCTATCCACATTGATTTTGATCCATCCCAAAGTGGGAGGATGCTAAACAACATTTTTTTTGCATTGCTTAGTTTTGTGAACACGATTGACAATGTTCTAATCAATTTGCCACCGATTGATAGTATCCCAATCCTCCTGGAGGGTAGAAATAGGGGAGTCATTCTTTTGGCTAGGACAAGCATGGAGAAAGTTCTCTTTGATAGCATTATGGATTCTAGTAGCCACAACAAAGGGAGGAGAATCCAAGTCTCTGAAGACTATTATTTCTTTCTTTCTAGATGCCCCAGGCAATATGAGGAAGAGAAAGATTCCAAAGAACACCAAAGGCTTGAATATCAGAAGGGCATTTCTATTCAAACCACATTCACTAAGTAGAAGTACAAAAGACCTAGGCAATATTCAAAATGTTGAAGAAGTGGTTCTAGATATCTTTCGAATAGGCGCAATGCAGCAGAAGATGGTCAGTAGTTTCCTCTTCCTCTTTACAGAGAAAACATCTATTAGTGAGAGGAATACCTCTTGTGAAAATATTATCAATGGAAGAGATCTTGACCTCCATAAACAACTAGAAGAAGATGTTAATTTTAGGAATTAATAGACTATTCCAAATACCCACCCAATAGGTGAGGGGGAGAAGGATCTAGAGATGAACTTATAGGCATCAGCCACTTTGAACTTCCCAGAAGAGGAGGAGTTCCAGAACACTTCATCCTCCCCTTGAGAGGGGGATGTGGATGCAATTCAACCAAGGTTGGATAGGTCTCAGGTCATTGTCAATATAAGAGAGGTCCAGCCATTCTCCATTTCTAATGTAATCAGCCACCTAGGCGCCAATTTTTCGGAGTCATAATTCTTTGTAGGGGAGAGCCCAAATAGAGTCTGATAGGGGGCCCTCACCGATCCACCAGTCATCCCAAAATCTTATTCTAGTACCATTTCCAAGCATCCATCTGCAACCATGCAAGATAACTTTGGAGGAACCAGAGAAAATGCTCTAGAAATCAGAAACCGCATTGGGGAGCTCATAAGTTTCCAGTGTGATTTGGATATCAGGGATACGATACTTAAGTTTGAATATATTAGTCCATTCATTAGTCTCCTTAAGACATCTCCATAGCTGCTTGGACATCAAGGCTTTATTGAAGTCTCTCAAATTCCAGATATCTAGGCCTCCCATGAGTTTGGGCAAACAGACTTGATTCCAGGCCACCAGGTGTAATCTATTTTTGGATTTAGTTCCAGTCCATAAAATGTTTTTTTCAATTGTTTCCAAGTTATCTGCAATTTTAGCTCGGATTTTGGAAAGACTCATAACATAAATTGGAAGACTCTGAAGAGAGGCCTTGAGTAGTTTGAGCTTTCTGGCTTGGTTTAGCAAGGCGCCTTTCCATCTAGCCAACTGCTTCTGGAATTTGTCTATAAGATTCACCCAAAAGGAGTTAGGAGTTGGACCCTAGCAAAGGGGAAGGCCAAGGTAGGAATCAGGCAAAGTTCCAATTTTGCAACCAATAATCGAGGAAATTTTAGCTTTCCTATGCTCGAGGGTGTTAAAGAAGAAGATGGAAATTTAGAGCCATGTTTATAAATATTTAGAGTCATTTTTAAATGCTTGGCTTCTTTGATTGAACCTTCCCCCATCAAGAGAGTGTCATCCACAAATTGCTAAGGAGAGCAAGTGGGGACTTGAGAGGAGGGTCGAATACCCATAATATTGCCCTTTTTGACTTCCCTCTAAATTATTCTTCTAAGAGCCTCGCTCATCAATATGAAAAGGAAAGGGGATAGAGGATTATCTTGACGGATGCCCCTAGATCCAGAGAAAAAACCGAAGGAAGATCTATTAATCAAGTCAGAGAATTTAGGGGTGGAAATACATTGCTCAATAATCTAGATGAAGTTGTCTCTGAATCCAAAGGCTCTGAGGATTTTGAGAAGGAAGCACCAATTAACTCTATCAAAAGCTTTCAGAAGGTAAAGTTTCAGGAGAAAACCGGTTTTTTTGTTAATAGAAAGGGAGTGGATGTTCTCGTGGAGAACAATAGAAAAATCCTATGTTGATGATTTAAATTTTAAGGAGAACTTTTTGTTCTTGAACTTGGGGATTCTCACATGTGACCCCATTATTGAGCCTTGCATTTCATCTCTTTCTATTGATATTGTATCACCTATTGCACCTGATGATGCAACTAGTGTGACAATTTTGGCTTCTTGTGATTCAGTGCAACATGATATTTCTTGTCTTCTAAATTTAGTTAACTGGGATGACTACTTGATAGAAATTACAGATTTGTTTGTGGAGTCCTACATTGCAGGTTTGGAAGACATCATTAATGATATTCATGTTCTCTTTTGTGAAGATTATCCTTCTTCACTTGTTGCAAGGGAACACTCGGACCCTCTTGTGCATTCTCTACATGATCCTTCTTTTGAGGTTGACATGATTGTGGATATTTTTGTACAACAGTTGGAGGAGGTCTTTTTATCCTTAGAGGAGACACGTGAGTTTTTGGATATTGTTCTACATTCTTCTTCACTAGATCTTGGAGTGCCTTTTTCAATAGTGTGGAGGATTTCACCACCTTTGGAGGGCGTAACTTTCGGCATCGACATGGGGACACTTGAACAGTTTTCAAACTTAATTCATCATGAGTTTTTTTCCTACATCTTCCCTTCACGATTGGGGAGACTTCATGGATACACCTTTGGTTTTGTTTCTTCCTAAGGGGAGGAATGATGTTCGACATTCGTGGAGTAGTTTCTTCATTCATCTTTGAGCTTCTACCATTGGTGCAAATTCTACATTGAGGGGGGGCTACTTGGTCTCTCTTCTTCTCTCATATGGGGGGGACTTTTTCCTCACATGGGGTTTTCTCCTTCTCATACTTCCATGGGAGCTATATTGTATAGTTTTCATCTCTCTCTCTGGAGGAGGGTTTTTTTGTATTGGGTTTTTCTCTCTTTCCCCACTTTTATAAGAGGTTTCATTGTACTGGTTTGATTTGCATTTGAATTTTTACATGGGTACCTAACATGGCCTCACAGTCAGGACCCATCTTGCATTGCTTAGTTGCATTGTAGACTTAAGTGCATTCCCCTAAGTTGCACTTAAGGGGGGGTGTTGTTATAAGTATTTATTCATGTTGGATATTATTACACCTTACTTTAGTTTACTTAGGTACATGCATATCATAGTAGTTTGGGTATGAGACACTTTGGTGTTTGTGCCACATTGTGATAATGTGTTGTAGGAGATTTCCACCTTTTATGGTGTGATCTTGTTATTACTTTATCATATCTACTTATTATGGGATGATAATTCCACCTTTGGTGGGTGATCCACCTCATGTGGAATATTTTATTGTTTCTCCTACCTACCACACCTATTTCCTACCTAGACTTATTTCTCATTGAGCCACATGTCATGTTTGTGTGCTCACATATCCATATAACCTTGTCTATATATGCAGGCTCATATTCAATGTATGTAACCACTTTTGATGATCCAGTTGATCAATATTTTCATCTTGATAGAATAAAGTTTATTCCTATCATATATTTTGTCTCTTTATTGTACTTTTCATTGAGCTGTTGATCTTGGCAAAATCTCACATATGCAAATTTTAACCCAAATATATATTGGGATTGTCTTTCCATTAATTATCTAGTTCTTATTTGCCTAGGTATTCATGACATGGAATAGTTTTAATTTATTTTTTCAGCAACATTTTTGAGGAATTTTCTAAGCTAAGAACTCTCATTTGGTCAAACTTCAAGGATATTAATCCCTCTTTCGAAAATGACATAATGGTTGGTGAGAAGGGTTGGTTTTATTTCAAATATAAAATTTAAAATTTATAGATTTTAGTTCATTTTACACAATTGAATTGAGTTAGGCATACCAATTAGCATTCAAATCTTGTATATGAAATAAAAAATTAGAGATTATTGAGCAATACTTAAAAAAGGAATCTGGATGAAATTAAGTAGAACTTGTGTTACATAATTTATTTCACTTATACACTTATTATTACATAAGAACCAATTGATTTACAAGGAATCTAAAATATGAAAAATCCCATGCATTTACCCATCATTTTCAGGTCAAGTTATTTCAAAATTGAATTTTTGTTTACGAACATTTTGACTTCGTTGTAGATGCCTCTCCCATAATTATGCTATTTTCTTTATAAGACATATTCATCTAAAAAATATATTTGTTAAATTCATTAAAATCACCAAATGACGCCGAATATATTAATAATTAGAAGCTAACATAATGGTTTTGTTCTAGGCTAGTTTGACTTTATTTTTTTGATGCATAATATTTTTATATTTCTTAAGATACTATTTTCAAATTTTAAATCTCTTTTAATATCGATTGTTTATGTCTTTTACATGTTATTGTTAGAATTTATATTACACAATAGTATATTTAGGTTAAATAATTATAGACATTCAAAATAGAACATTTAAGTTGTTGTTGGTGTGCCAAAAATCTTTAATTTAGCATTATTTATTCTGAAATAGAACATTTAAGTGGTTGTTGGTGTGCCAAAAATCTTTAATTTAGCATTATTTATTCAGCTAGTTTGAGTTATTGTTTTTGTTGTTAGGAAATATTAAAGTTATTTTAATGGTGAAATATGATACTCATACTATTTTTTATTTCATTTTGTATTTATTTTGGTGAAATATTTTGATATAATAATCTATTGACAAATGGTATATTGTTGTGTTACATTTTTCTCATACTAAAAATATATTGAAAATTTGACAAAGATTAAAATTTTTAATATATTATTCAAAGTAATAATCACAATCTTTCAATCAGATAATTAGTCCACAATACAACCATTAACTCTATAAAATCCAAATCATATCTAAAAAAATAAAAAAATAAGAATCACAAAACTAGAATATCACACATACTTCTAGGGAAGTAATTGATATTATTGATGATCGCAAAATTGTCAAGGGAAAAATTCTTACATTGATGAATAAAATAGTCAAATATGACAGCATAATTACATTTCAAAACAACAATGATATAATTGCATATTATAAAGGAAGTAATAAAAGTATGTCTTTTTTTTTTTTGGGTTCAAACAAGAGTTAGGAATCTATAATAAGATAAAAGATGATGTAACAAGTTACTAAAATGACTTCTAAATATAAATATATTAATAAAGAGTACAATCATGACTTTATTTCTTGAAGTCAAGGATTCACATTCACAAAGATTATTCTTCATGTGTCGAAAACTATTTAATTTCACTTTCATACCAACAAATATTTCACTTTAAAATTAGATAATATAATTGAAGTTAAAATTAGAGTCATGATTACAGTTACAAATATGATTAAGGTCACAAAGACTTCAATTTGTTTTAAAATTATTAAAAAATTGTTATATTCAATATATTTAAGAGTTATTTTACTATAATATTATTGACCTCAAACAATCACTAACTTATTTCTAAATCATTATGTCTTATTTATCAAATACTTTCATTACAATATTACAAAAGAAATATTTCACATTAGATGACCCTTGTTCACAATTTACTGAACTATATAATTGTGTTTATGATTTTTGCATGTCGCACAATGCCAATTTCCTTCTAACATGCTATTTAGTGTTTAATTATAGATGGATTTGGCGATATGAGGCTCAGTAGTGGTATAATAATTGTAGACGAGAAGACCAAACGTGTAAAATACAAGGTAGACATGTTGAATTTTTTATATTTTACTTTGATCTGATGCATTTCTGTTTATTGTTGTCATCGTCTGTTGATGGCTTCGATCGGTAATCTTCAGTCTATTTGAGGAAGTATGACATTCTACTTATCGTTGGGTAAGTATTTGATTTTCTAAATTTTAATTACGCAAGCTCAATTTTTGTATACTATTTCTCTGTTGTAACTTGTACTACGTTACTAGTGTGATTTGGATCTTTAGTTTTATATATATATTGGGCATTTAAGTGGTAATGGAATCATTTAAATTATAGATATTAAACTTATATTTTTAGGTTTAAAAGTGTTAAATGATGTTTTCTAAACTTTATATGTTGTTTAATGTGTGTGGTCACACTTAAAATACACTTCAAAATTTAGAAATGTTGAACACTCAAAATTGACTAACATTATCTAAACTTAATATGTATGATTTAAAACTGAACAATAACAACTACTTATTTATTGGAGTTGTAGCCATAGCCAGAAGTCAATTTGCATGCTTTCTTTAGTCATCTCTGTGTCTAACGGTTTATTCATAATGTAACATTGTTAAAAGTTTTCTCTAATCTTTTAGTAGTATCAATTATTTACAATGTTGTCTTCTCTTCTATCTAAAGTCCGGTATCTGCACCAGTCGTGAATATTGTGGTTGAATACCACTTGAAGAACAGACACAGGCAAACTTCCTCTTATATTTTCATCCATAGGAGTTATAGAGTTAATCAATGGAAAAGTGATCACATCTCAATTTAAAAAATTCAGATGTGCGTAATAGGAATATTTATTGGTATCTAATATTTGGTACTATAGCAACAATGGTTTAGAAAATTTCATTAATATTAAATTTTCGGTATGGATATGTTTAGCTATCACGTATTCTATCATTGTTAATCTTTTCAATTGTTAAAGCAAGAAAATAATAGACGCAATACTAGAAATATAATCAGCATAAATAAAAACTACAATATGGTGACTTTGAAAGCTTTTAGCTCTTGATTGTGGGATATGCTGCATGCCTCCATTCTGTCGTGCACTCATGGGGAATTTTTTTTTCTCTCCTTCAATTCAATCCTCTATGTTACAAAATAAATCTTTCATTCTCAAACAACATTTCATTTTTTTTTAAAACTATAAAAAAAATGTGTACTATTATGTCATTGAAAAAAATCTTATTTTTTTTAATTAAATATTTTTTAATCTTCTTGATCTATTGGTAAAGTTAAATGATTTTGAATAAAACAACTGTTACCAATGCAATATCTTGAGCTTACAAAGAATGGATTCTTCAGAAATTTTGACTTTAAAAAAATTAATTTTTATCAGAAAAAAAATTAAAATAAAATTAATAATAGTTTTAAATGAACATGGTTCTTTTTAATCTATTGATAAAATTGAATTATTTTTAATGAGACAATAATACTAGCATGATCTTGAGATTATAAAAAATAATTACTTTTCAATTTTTGACTTTAGTATAATTTACAGCTACTTTTTAAAACTATTATATTATCTAGGGAAAAAAAAGTCAAACTACCTAATGTATGGTACATACTAAAAAGTAAAACTAATGTAACTAACAAACTATATATCCATTATTATTTTAGGATACCTAATACTTTTGCTTGCAAGAAGAAAGGTTAATATTATTACTAAGTAAAGAGATTTATTTACATATGTAACTATGTTATAACTACAATAGCACTTCCGTAGAAGTTATGGCATGCTGTTTATTAATTCCAGGTACTTATTAGAATGAATTTACTTAGTCAAGAATATTTGTAAATTCTTTAATATTAAAAAATAGTCTAATATCATTTATGACTTGAGTGTTAAAATATAATACATATGATAAATAATGTGTTGTTGAAAGATTTTGTTTTATGATTCAAAGCCAAAGCTTAGAAGATGGTGCATCTTTAAAAGGAGTAAGTCTCATAAAGTTGGTTATATTGGGTTTTACTCTTTACTGACAATTCAAAATGTTGCATTCCATGGGGAAATATAATTGTGTACAATCTAGTAACTTTATCTAGCTCAATAAAAAATATTTATAGTCAATTATTAACAAAAATATGTTTAACAAAAGTTGTCTTGTAAATATAAATAGATAATAGTATCTAAAAAATACTAAATTTTTATATTCTATTAAATATATATAACATTGAAAATATAATAACCTCCATGAAGTAAAGATTTAAAATGGATCCTCTATGAATACTTTTTTTATTGTAGATATGGTGACAGTGTATTTTTATTCATGTCAACCCATGTTTGTATGACAAAGGGGGAGATTATAGCATATATGGTAATAGTGTGTTGTTCTTAATGGAGAGTTTGTTGTGTTAAGAGTTGGCAATTGTGGTAACAATACAAAGAGTTGAGTTGAAAAGTTACAATGTTGTGTTATATCCTTATTTAAGATGTTAACGATTAGATGTCAAATGTTCCTTGATTAACATGTTGTTGTAGTATATGTTGTTAATGGAATGTTGATACATGGTTGATCAAATATGATATTATGAAGTTCATGGTTGAATGCCAAATAAATGATGCTCTTAATTTCATGGTTGGAGGTCAAATATCCTCTAATGAATAGATTGTTGCAGTGAATCAACCTATGCAAGTTGTGCGACTTTAGTCTGTCTCTGGCTCAAAATATTATACTAAATTTTTGTACATTTTAAGATATGATTTTACAGTTTGGGAGTAAGAGAGAGAAAGATGATTAGCCTGTATGTTTCTCATTTAAGGTCACAAATGTCAATATATTTATTTTTTACGGAAAGCAGAGTAAAAATAGTCTTATTGCTTATCAAGATGGGTCAGAGGAATGCTCCACACTTCTATGGATTTCAATATTTTCTCTTGCAGTTTAGGGGACCTAATCATAGTATTTATACATTAACTATCCTTAATTTCTAGGTGTTTAGGTGTAACACAAGTATGAACCTACTTATTATATCTCAAGACTGTGTTGCGTAGTTTGCATTGAATGATTGGATTCGATATCTATATATATGTACCACCTCAATTGAAAATGATAGTGATAAATAAGTTAATATAAATGATATGGATACTCATATGATACTCTCTTGTTCTTCACACTATGGTTCCTAATCTTTACAATACTATCTATGGTCTAAAATGAACATATGAAAGGATAAGTGGTTTTTTAGAAAACTTGGAATAGTTGCACCAATGCTTTAGGTATGTGCCCACATGGAGATGCATGTTAGGAGGACTTGGGTCATTTTTATCTCCTCGTTTGGGTCACATCACTTCTCCTCTAGTATACAAGTTTTTGCGCATGCTGACCTCTTGGCTCTTGCACATTTGATGTCTACATATTTCATTATAGCTTATTGAGAAAATTTGTTTGAGTGTGTGCCATGATTTTGTGTGTTTGTGCCACATTAAAGGGTGTTTTGAGATATTTTTCCCACCCTATTTAATCTTTATTTTAATCACAATATTTTGTCTTTCTTGGATGATATAATTTGTTGTTTCCTAGTTTGATACTACACATTTGATCTATTTTCTATTTTTTAGCTGACCTACTTGATATTTTGGAGGCTTGCAGAGTATATAGATAAAACTTGAAATAAATGCAAAGTAAGTACAAGCTTTTTATGTGGAAGTGTGCAAAGAATTGCCTAATGATATATCAAAGGCAGTGAGCCATATGTAGTTATATTTGAATAGGTTGAGACTTGTGCCAGAGGTAGTGAACCACAAGTAGTTTATCTGGTCAATCTAACTTATTGTGGTGGAAGTCAATCCATTATTAATGCTAATATAAGGTTGAATCTTCGATCTATAAGTGTTGTAATCATCAAGGAGTTTTTAGCTTCCTTTCATTGTAGCCATAAAATTATAATTCAGGGATTTTTTACTTCCTTGGGTTTGAGCCCTAAAACCAAGTTGTAATTATGTTGGTACTATTGTGAGGCTAGATTTGGATAGTATATCCAAGAAAATTTCTTGGTGTGGTGTTTACATTATTGGGATTTTCATGTAAATTTGGTGTTTTTAAACACAATTATGTTAAATACTTTTTTCTTTTTTATTTCCATTTATGTTGATCTACTACAATAAGAGTTTTGATTTCTAGTGGCATTAAAGGATTAAACTTAATTGAATACTAATTAAAATACCCACTCTTAGTTTAATAGAATTTTTAACAATTGGTATCAAACCCAAGGTCCTTGGAAGAAGCCTAACAGTTTGAGGAAGATCTAGGATTGCACAAGAAGTATCTCATTCATACAAGACAACTTGGTTTGATGAAACAAACCATACTTTCTAGTAGATAAGGATGGAATATTATTTGAAATCATTAGAATTTTGTGTGTGGAAACCTATTTAGAATGGTTATACTTCTCATTTTTCTCCTCCAACTGATCTAGCTAGAATTAAGGCATATAAAAACAATTCTAAGGAAAAGAATGCTATTTTGAGTGGACTAACTGATGCTTGTTTGGTAATGCACTAGTGCACTACTAAGGATGTCTGAGAGAATCTTATGGGCATTTATGATGGAGATAATAAAGTCAAGAAAACCAAGTTGTAGATCTACAAAGGTAAATTTTAAAACTTAAGAATGTTGGAAGATGAAGATACTGATAGCTATTTGCTCTAAGTAGATGAAGTAATCAACGAAATCAGAATTCTTGTTGAGGAAATTAAAGAATTGGTTGTGGCATAAAATTTACTCAAGTCTCATCCCAAAGGTTATAGTCCTAAAGTGTCTTTATTGAGAAAGGTAAGGATTTAAATAACTTTTAATGGATCAACTATTTTGTGCTCTGATTGCATTTGAATTGAGATATTTTGAAAATGATGTTTGAAAGAAGGAAGAAAATTTCAAGACTAGCAAGAAGGAGATGAATGATGCATCAGATAAAAGAAAGGGTTCTAATGAAGAAGAAGATAACTTTGTTGGAAACTTGTAGAAGGGTATTGGAAAATACATGGGTAAGTTACCTTTCAAACATTTCAATTGTGGAAAAATGGGTCATTATGCATCCAAATTAACTTTTACAGAATCAAATAACAACAATAATTCCAAAAGAAACAATTTCAAAAGAAGTCTACATTCTAAAGAGAATTGTTATTCTTCATATGATGATGAACTTGGTGTAGCTCTTGATGTTGATAGAGAAGAAACTCTTTTCATGGCCCTAAATATTAGAAATAATGTTGTTGACCCTAAAGAATATGTGAAGAAGGATGTTCTTAAAGGTCCTAATCCTACTAAAATGTTTCGCACTCCAAAAATTGATAATAATACTAAAAGGTCTATAATTGTGCATACTTCATTCATGAAAAAATAGAGAAACTCAGTTATTCCAACCACATGATAGGTGGTATAAGAAAGTTCATCAATCTTATGAAGTGGAATAGAGGAATAGTCAAATTTGGGGATGAAGCCTCTATAAATATTTGTGGAAAAGGATCAATAAATATTGATGAGAAGAATAATCCCAAACATATTCTCTATGTTAAGCATCTCAAGCCTAATATTCTTAATGAAAGTCAATTTTTTAACAAAAGTTACAATCTCACTTCATATGATAAAGACTTTGAAATTGAGATGGCAAGATCTAAAAGATTGGTGGAAGAAGGAACTAGGACTAAAGGCAATGTATATAACCTAAATAAAACTAATTGAAGAAACTATCTTCTAGGACAAGCAACTCAATGTTGAATGTGACAAAAAAGAATAGGACATATCAACTTTTAGAATCTTGTGAAGATCAAATCTATGCATGTAGTTAGAGAAATGTCACATATTATCAAGCCTGGAAAATCTTTATGCAAAGTATATCGGATTGTGAAGTAGATAAGGACAAGATTCAAGTCTAGGGAATTTGCTTCTACGAAACCCTTTTAGCTCATTCATACTAGATTGTGTGGACCAACTAAAACAAAGAGTCTTTAAGGTGAAAGGTACTTCATGTTACTTGTAATGGCTGCCAAAATACCCTAGAGAAAATAACTAATTTAACTAACAAATAGAGATAATTATTTTTAAAACATCTAGTAATGCATCATATTAATTTACCATTACTCATATGTATAAACCATAAAATATCATGAATGCATTGGCAACTTAAACATAACCATATAATCTCAATAACATAACACACATGTGGTTCAAAAATACATCTCACTAATATTCATTCCCTATGGTATCTCAATGTCATTACTTAACTATCATTAACACATAAGGACATCCATAGTTATGAAACCATTAACATCCATTTTAGTTAATTTCCTACTCAATTCCTTCCTTCCTAACATGAGAATTATGAATTATCAAATGCATATCCTATTATATTCCCATTAACTCTTAAGTTCATTTTATGACACCAAATCAAATATTCCTAATTTCCTTTAAAACCATATAGCATGGGAATCTCATATGATCTAATGCATATCTAATTCATTTCCATTATGAATAACCATGCAATGTATAGGCTACTTATTCATAATTATTTCCATGGAATAATTTGAATAACCTATCACAACCATAGATACACAAAGGATATCTAGTCACATCACTTAATCATTTAATTTCATTCAAATCTAGAATTACGTACACATTGAATATCCATTTACAACATTCATAATCTCATACAAACCAATCATGTTTCCAACCTAATACAAGTCCTGTAACATATAATCGTAAGATACAAGATACATAATCCTCTTTACAATTACATCTTTCTCATTATATAAAATATATAATATGAACCCCAATTCCATAGTTTATGTTCCAAAGATCCATCCACATGAAGAGAAGATATAAATCCATATCCATGCATGCGAGCACCAAATGAAGAACATCCTAATTGGAAGAAGGCATCAAACCACCTGACCATGTGGAATGAATAAGGAACCATCCCCTATGCTAGGAGATGACACAATGTTCCAACTAACACTCTAGACCTAGGCTGACTCCTAATAACCAAGGAACTCAAAAAGACATCCAGAAAAGATAAACAAGCAAGTAGATTTAATCAAATCACATCGCAAGGGTAATCGTAAATCAATTAACTCCCAAAGGCATACTCAACAACTAAGGCATAAGGATCGTGGACACATGTAGGGAAAGAGTGTCATCACACGTAGTCACCATGGGAACCTATCCTGGCATTCATGATAGCCATGTAGAGCCATCTCAACCTATGAGAAATAATGGGAGTTCGGCCTACTTGGATCACCAAGGTCTACTCAACCATTCCTAGTTCAACATAATCACTCCCTGGGATATGAGTTGAGGCCACAAAATCATTTCTTATCTTATTAAGGTGATTTATCTCTAACCAACCCACTTATGATTAATTAATTATGTTATAACTTGATTACAAATAAACATAAACTCTTCATGTGGTTCCATCATAGGTCTCGACCCTAAGCATCCCCTTTAGGAACCTCTTAGAGCCTATTGCTCATGACCCTGGTCCTACACATGCAATAGACCATTATCCCTATCCATGGACCAAGACCTTAGGGTGAAACATAAACCAGAATGACATTGCAATAACATCATGAAGGCTAAACATGAAATGAATCCAATGTCACAACATCACTGATACAAAACTAAAGCACAATATGAACCATACAATCATAACAATAACAAGAGTAAAGTATGAATTCCTATATATCAAACATGTACAAACACATCATCAATAGTGAGGCATAATCCTCTCACTAAAGCTCTCTTAAATCATTCCTCAACAACAAGGGAATCTTCCTTTTGCTGGAGCTAAACAATGCATATGCACAATCCTCAATGATAAGGCACAAACCATGTTACTGAAGCTCAAATCAATCATGAAATGAATAATATCAAATCGAAGACACCTCTATGATCATAAAAAAAATCACAAAAAGCCTCTAGTACAAGCCCCCAAATTCGGAAAAGTGACCTAAATGAGCAAACACTAACAATTTGACAACGCAGGAAAGTCTGGCATGTCCAATGGCTAGAGTAGGAAATCCAAGCACCAGATTAGAACATATAAGGTGTAGAATGATGCATAAAAGAATTTTGTGGTGCATATGCTCCTATTTGTAGCACATCCAGGGTAACAAGCAAAAATGAAGTAAAACGGAGACAACAAGTGATGAAAATGCCCAGTTTTGAACATAGGCTCACAAAAAGGACCAATATCATTCTCAGAAGGTGTGGGATGATAACATAACACTAAGAAAATTTTAAAAAAAGAAAATATGATCATACAAAGAGAATGTACCACTAATCCCTTGCACCTCCTTCACACAGTCATGCATAGAAATGCACAGAACTCATTTAGTGACATCAAGAGATGAAGTAGAGCATAATAAGGTACAAATCAACAAATAAAAAGGTGATCATAGGTTCAACAAAATCACACAGAAGAGAAATCATAGATTCATAAAGGAAAAATGCAAAACACACTTTCTCGACAATAATCCATTTCTCAATTTTACCAATATCACTCACACACACATATATATACACTGTAGACACCCAAATATGTCCACTTAATTAAATGAATACTTAGAATGTATTAATTAAATATTTAACCATCAATCAAAAATTAATTAAATTAATATTTAATTAATTCACCCTAACCCTCTTCTCCTATGAATTAAATAAATTATAATTCAATTTATTTGATTTAATTCACTTAAACCATATTCTGACTTCTCACCCACTTGCACTTTCTAGAAAATGCAAGTTGCACACTAACCCTTATTCTAATCATGTATAAGCCCCTGATTATTAGCCTAATCCCCCTCTAAGTGTTTGCACATTCCTAAACTAAGGGATTAGGGAAGAGTCACTTCTCAAAAATATCTAAGGCTCTTACAAAGCCTTAAAGGCCTTCTCCCTTCAGCAAGTTAACCCACATGGGTCTTTGACCAACCTAACTCACCTTTAACCCTTGCACGTTCCCCCAACCCCTAGTTAAAGGCTTATCCCTTAACCTAACCATCCATCATAGGCCTCAAGTCCCATCAAGCCTTAGAGGCTTTGACCAATCTAACCGTTTAACCCTTGCACATTCATTCACCCCTTGGATAAAAGCTTTATCCATTAACCTAATGTTAAATTAACCACCCATAGTAACCATTATGTCTCTTCAAGCATTTACCACTTTGTCCCTCTCCTATCAAGCCTTTCGTTGTTGACACTTGTCAACATGTGATTGGCTTGAAGGGAAGCATATGGATTGAGGATTACCATTTCCTCAAGAAATCCTAACCCTTCCTCAATCAATTGAATCTCAACCCTTCATTTGCCCATTTTCTCTATAAATAGAGCTCATTCCTTCATTGTTCCAGATACACACACACACACATAAGAGCTACCTATGCATTATCATTGTTACTTAGAATTTGAATGTTTTGTAGGAAGCCATTGTATTAGGTTCTAGCTCTTTCCCTTGGAATTGCTATTTTACCTCTAATACTTAATTTGCATCCCCATTCCACTCTCCACAATCATCAACCACTTCAAACCTTCATTTGTCATCTTGAAGAGGAGAAAGACAAGGAAGAGCCAACATCATCAAGCATAAGGAGAAGTATAAGAGTTATCCAGTTGTTTATCTTTCTATTTTCTTTCTTACTAATCTTTCTTGATATGCTATGAATGGATTTATCTTCATGTTATTCTTATGGTTGAAAGTTTAGTAACATGATTTCATTTGGATTGTCACTAATCCCTTTTTCATTGCACCACTTGGTGAACTTGACGACATAATGGATTTAAGTTATGCTCTCAAAATTTCATTTGTCTTTAATATATGACTTATGAAATATCTTACCTCCGCTTATGTTGTTCTACACAAGGCCAGAACATATCATCATAGTGAGGAAATTTTTTGCAGTGTTTAATGTGGTTTCAAAGATCTCTGTTATGCTGACACATTTAATTCTTTGATGGATGTTCGCATACTTTATTGCATTGAGTTAAAGGCTTTTGAATCCCTCTACCAATCGATTTAGCGCACATTGAGCATCTACATATTTTGTTTACTGTGTATTTTTTTTTTGTCACATCATTTGAGAGAAATAGTAGTTCTTCGAGATAATCTTTGCTGATCAGACAGTTCGGTGCCAATATATTTTTCTTATTCATGAGCTGTTGGTGAATGTAATGCTTTTAGGTATAGTGTATGAGTTTGGTTGCAGAATTATTTTACATATCTGTGGTTCCACGCTTTACCAATCTCCCAGTGCATTTCCAACTTTAATATCTGTTACCATTTACTTTTGTGCGAAAGATTCTAACGCTCTTCATCGAATTCGTTTGTGCTTATAATGAGATTTATATATCTTTGAGACATTCTGTTACATAGCGCACAGGTCTGCGCTTCCGAGATTTTGCTGCATGTTTGCAAGGGCAAGGAGACGGTAGACAAGGTTGTACAATTTACTTTACACCAGCAAAGTGCATTTGCTGCTAAATGTATTGTGGCGTTTCTTTAAAGTTTCTAAAGTCTTTTGCCGACTGTATTTAATGCATAACCTGCAATCCACTCTGGTAGTTCCTTTGGCAAAATCACGAGAACAGTAAGGGCAACGATTTCCTTTGACAGCTCTATTCGAAGGAGAGATTGTGGTGTTTTAACGCAATTTATGGACCTAATGTACCATTTCTTTGTGGTATTCTGTCAAAAACAAAAATTATGTGAAAAACAAACAAATTTTTGTTTGCTTTCACATTTTGTATGCAGGTCTAATAGCAGAGGCAGGGATGATACTGGGAGAGGTTGTGGAATCAGGCTTTACGCCTGCTAATTGCATTTGGTTATAATCTTTACGTTTTCTTGCAATAATCTTTTCGTAGACTGCATTCGCTTGAAAGGATTCTTACGCCTGTTATGCCAAAATCTGTTTTCTGCATTTACTTGACTATTTTAACGTCCTTTTTGCAGGCATATCTAAGACAGGCAGGGAGAACGATGGCACAGCCTCTTTTACAAATCTATTTTAGGCATATACTGCACTTCATGCGTTCCCTTTGCTGAAAAGTTTTATTTGTTTTAAAAATAGAAACTTGTTTAAAAGCCCACAGGGGGGGAAGTCTTTCTTAGTTTTTTTGATAAAAAAATGTTATTTTTAATTAGTTTTAAAATTACTTTTTCATTAGTTTTTTAAAAATAGTTTCTTTATTAGTTTTTAAAAAATTGTTTTTAGATTAGATTTTTTTTAGTATTTTCTAAACAAACGTTTTTATAGTCTTTTAGAATTGATTTTTAAATAGTTTCTTAAAATAGTTTTTAAATTAGTAGTTTTTTTTTAAGTAGTTTTTAAAATTATTTTTTTTTAAAGTCTAGAATTAATTTTGTTTTTTTGAAGTGTGATTTTGTGTTACTGTAATTAAATTAGTGATTTTTGTTACTTTATTTGGTTATGTCATTCTATTTTTGACTTTGGAAACTAATTTTGGGCTTACATCTTGTGTAGGACATCACAAACGTTTTCTAACAAATTGTCCTGTAGAGTTTGAAGACATTGAAATTGCCATTTTTATTTTGCGTAACAAATGGTTTAAAATAAACACTCACTTTGCTATGATGGTTTAAAAAGAACAATCAACTTGTGATTTTGGGATTGAGAACTCACACTTTTATCTTGCAAGTTGTAAAAAGAACACTACACTTTTCGATCTCCATTTCAAGTAAACGATGTTATCAATTTTATGCCTTCTTACAAAAGATAAAAAGAACAACTCTTTTTTTGATGTTGGCATAAAAAGAATGCTCATGCATGATTGACAATTACAAACTCACATTTTGCAATTTGGTTTTAAAATGAACTCACATTTTGCAATGAAGGATTAATTGAACATTTGTCTACCATGCTTGTAAACTGATAAGCATATGCTCTCCCCTTAATTAGGTGACCAAAACACCAGACTCACTTTCAATTTTTTGCAAATTAGGATAAATCCTCTTAGCAGACCTGCCCTCCAGAAAAGCCCATAAGGCCGGTGAGAGGGGAACAACCTAAGTGGGGAATGGCTAACGCCAAGTATTCCAACCCACTATAATCAAATGTGGATATGATGAAAATCATGTCCAACGGTAGTGATCATTGATAGCCTTCCACCCGTATCCTTGAGATACTTAAAGCCTTTATTGCAAAGGTTGGGAAGCCTCCTAAGGGAGTTTATCTATGACGCACCGAACATAACCCTTTCTACGAACCTTAAGCATAGAAGACAAACTGAGTCAGTATCCAAATATTTGTAATATCATAGTGCAAGGGTGGGGAAGAATCCGCCCCCAAGACACTCACCTTAAACCTCCCAAGAAAATGATGCAATTGAGGAGCAATTCTCTTTGGTTCAATTTCTAGCAAAAGGCAAAAAAAAGAGCACACCCTCGGGTGTGACAAGGCTGTTTCAGCTGAAGGAGTATTAGGATGTGGGCTATGATATTAGGAATGACCCTTTTGACCTTAGGAGAGTTTGATTGATTTATATATTTGATTTTTCTAAACTTGTGAGAAAAAAGGAGATTTGAAAAGATCCTAGAACACACATTTCGTCATATTCAATTCAAAGTTACCAAGAAAAGAGGTGTTTTGCATGTGCTTATGTGCTTGCCATGTTTTCTTGTCAAATAAATAAAAAATTTAAACCAAGTTACACCCCGACAATGATCTAAACAAACCAATCAACATTAGTTTTGCAAATGCCTCAGATCATCAAATCCCTCAAGCATATCAAGAAATCTATCATTGTCTTGAGAAGAAGAAACCTAGTCAACAAAAGATCTTAAAGAACAGAAAAATTTTCTACATCAACTGCAAACTCTTGTCCAAACATAGAACATTCTTTCACTATTTCTCATGATTATCTCCATGGTCATGGACATGAGTTTGATGAAGTGTCTTTAAAAGCTCGTGCCTTTCAACAAAGATCTGCCTTGTCCCAAGATATCAATAGGAGTGGTAAAATATCGTTGTCCTATTTACCTCAACTAGAAATCACCTATTGAGTCATTTACCATCTAGGGTAATCTTTCATCAACTCATCTTCTCATCAAAATATCATCCACTATCTATCACTTATCAAATTCACAATCACTTATTCTAAAAGTTTCACATCTTCCATATTTTAACTCACACTTCAATTTTCTTCATCTTCCAAATTTCCTCTTCATCCAAACATTTTCTTAAGTCATTTCCAAATCACTCATCAAATTCCTCCAAAATCAAATGTCAAATAATTTCCAAAACATACTTCATTTCTAAACTCACATTTCTAACCCACACATCTTCCACTTATCCCACATTTTCCTCCATTCAAAATCACTCATAAAAGTCATAGTCACCTATTAAATATTCTAAAGGTTCCACAGTTCTTCTTCTTCCATCATCATTCTACACCACTCATTTCCTTAAAACATTCTAAATCACTTATCAAGTTCACAATCACTTATTCTAAAAAGTTTCACATCTTCCATATTTTAACTCACACTTAAATTTTATTCATTTCCATATTTTCTCCTATTCGTCATTTTCGAAAAATCATTTCCAAAACATAAATTTATTTTCAAATCAAATCTTCAAAATTCACAAATCTTCCATATTTTATGTTTTTTAATTCATTTCCAAATCACACTTCAATTCACACATCTTCCATATTTCCTCCTTTTCGTCATTTTCTAAAAATAATTTCCAAACCATAAATTCATTTTCAAATCAAATCTTCAAAATTCACACATCTTCCATATTCCATCTTCTTAAATTCATTTCTAAATCACACTTCAAATGCACACATCTTCCATATTTCCTCCTTTTCATCATTTTCTAAAAACCATTTCCGAAACATAAATTCGTTTTCTTAATTCATTCTCAAAATTCACAAATCTTTCATATTTCCTCCTTTTCATCATTTTATTAAATCATTTCCAAAAGACATCTTCAAAATTCACACATCTTCCATATCATCATTTTGTTAATTCATTCTCCAAATTGACACATCTTTCATATCATCATTTTTAATTCATTCTTCAAAATAATACATCTTCCATATCATCATTTTCTTAATTCATTCTCCAAAGTCACACATCTTCGATATTTCATCTTCTCAAATCACATCTTCAAAATTCACACATCTTCCATATCATCATTTTCTTGATTCGTTCTCCAAAGTCACACATATTCCGTATTTCATCTTCTTAGATCATTTTCCAATTGACACATATTTAATTTTCATTATTTTCTCAAAAATCATTCCACTTCAATCATCAAAACTCATAGTCACCTAGTAGAAATTCCAAGGTTTTACACTCATCCTAAAATATCAAATTCCATTCAACTCTCAATGCAAAGAGATTTTTTCCTTAGTTCTTTTGGATATTGCTAATCATAACAACCAATTATTTTTAGTGTGTCTCTACATCTAGGATCAACCATCCTAAGGGGCATTACTAAGCATCACTGATAGGTTAAAACTAACTTTTGAGTGCATTGTCTAATAGCTAAGTAGCTTGTGGTTTGTAAAACCAAACATTGCCACACCTCATCTCACAATTGTTCAAAACCAAGCAAGCAATCCCAAAGAGGACTTTGTTAACATCCAACCTTTAGTAAAAGAGATCACTCACCCACAAACATTTCAACTCATCATCACCATCATCAAATCTTGGAGCTATCAAAGGGGATCAACCACCCACTTTTCAATTCAGTTCATCTTCCCACACACAAACTTTAGCATGGTTGAGACTAGGGCTTAGAGTCAAAGATACAAGCAACAAGAAATTCTTCATGAATCAGATGATGAAGAATATATCAACCCATTTTGTAGAGAATTTGTAGAGGGAAACAATCTAAAAACTCCTACACAAAAGGAAATAGAAGAGGAAACTAGTAACCCTAGGTTCCACAAAATCTTTGAGGAGATTCTCACAGGTAACGCTGACGTCCACCTCCTAAGAATTGCTCAAGAAGGTGCAAAACTCCCTTTAGACTTTGACATATCACAACTTAGGGAAGCACCAGAGAAAGCTCAATGCAGTCATCAACAAGATAAAAATCAAAACAAAAGAAGGTCAAGTAATACTTACTATAATAATGATGACCAATATCAACAAAGGAACCACATGTATGCTCCATGTCCTCCCACATAAATGGATGCCTTGAGGCAACAAGTACAAGACCTCGCACAACAAGTAAATTTAGGAAGATCACAAAAGAGATATGCTCTTGAAGATATCTGTCTCTATCCATTTGATAGGAACATGATCATGCCTCCTTTTCAACACAATTTCGAAACTCCAAAATTTGACAAATACAAGGGAAAAGGAGATCCAAGAGACCATGTGAGAGAATTCTACTCTGCATTCTTAGATGTTGCTAATGATGAAACTTACTTGATTTTCCTATTCCCTCAAAGTCTAGGAGGTTTATTTATGTAATGGTTTTCACACCTACCCAGCGGAATCCAGACGTTTGATGATTTAGTACAAGAATTTATCACTCACTATGCATGCAACATAGAACAGGATGTCTCAATGGCTGATTTATGTAGTACTAAACAAAAGTATGGAGAGTTATTCTCAAAATTCTTTCAAAGATGGAGACACCTTTCTAGTAGACATTCCTTTCCCATTCCAAAGGAACAATTAGTTGAAATTTTCATTTCAAATGTAAATGAAGAAATGAAATTCTACTTAGACATTAAATGTTTGGATACTTTCAAAGACGTGATAGCCCAAGGGCATAAAATCAAGAAAGCCCTTATCAAAATGAGACTTGTCAAAATCTACAAAGACAACAAGGATGGTCCACAACCAGCATTTAATAGTGACAAACCAAAATTTTGGTTCAAGGATAAGAACATCATTAATGATGGTATTGTAGATGCAAGGATAGTCAAAATCAGCCAACCTATGGTTAAAATAGTAGGGCAAATTGATAATCATAACAACAACAATACCAACCAAGGCAATCCCCCAAACAATCAAGGAAATCAAGCTCCCAACATGCAACAAGAGACACCTAAGAGCAGGTACTCCACCTACAAACCAAATTGGACATATACACCCTTGGGAAAACCTCTTCAAATGGTATTACGAAAACTCATATCTTCCAATCGCATCGCATAGCCTAAAGCATCAAATTATGAGCCTCAAGTTAAACCTTCATGGTGGAGGTATAGTGAGTATTGTGACTTTCACAAAGGAAAGGGGCACAAGACAAACAATTGCCATCAGCTAAAAGACATCATTCAATACCTCGTTGATCGAGGTGACATAGAAGTAGATGGCCATAATGCAAAAACTTCCAATACAGATCACACCATGTTAAAGAATCCAATCCCATCATATGAGAAAGGAGGTTCATCCCATCAAGGTAAGAACCAAGATAGTACAACCAACTATACACTCACAACATATACCTATACTATCAATAATATTTGTCATGCTAATAAACAAGTTACAACCATTACAATCAAAGGAAAAGATCCCATATACAAAGTTGTTACCTATCATAGTAAAACTACCTTACCAAGAGCACCATCAAGAGAGGAATACATGCCCAAGAAATATAACCTTGTGGACCAATTGGATAAAATGCCAACACTGATTTCTATACTAGAGTTTTTATGCCTATCACCCTTACACAAAACTATCTTGGACCAAGCTCTCCAAGAAGCATCAATTCCATCCAACCTAAACACAAATAAATTTCAAGCCATGGTTGGAAGTCTGAAATCATCACCATGTCTCACTTTCACTGAGAGTGACGATGCATCCATTCAGTAACCGCATAATTCCCCTCTTCACATTGAGGGATTCATACATAAACACAGAATCAAGAGAGTCTTGATTGACAATGGAGATGGCCTTAACATTTGCACCTTGCCATCAATAACAACACTGGGATATTTAGATGAAGCAATTGATGCTAGAAAGAAGATCACCATCAAGGCCTATGATGATGCAAACTGCTCCTCTCAAGGGTGTGTTACTCTACCAGTAAGAGTAGGATCTATGGTGAAAGATGTGGTTTGTCAAGTCCTAGACCACCTCTTCCATATAGTCTCCTACTAGCTAGACCATGGATCCATGCCATGCAAGCAGTACCCTCCACTTACCACCAGTGCATCAAATTTCCACATAACTGAGCAGAAATTACTATCCTTGGTGATGCCAACCCATTTTCCTATTGCAACAATATAAGGCATCAACCAGATATCATGGTACCCAACAATAGGGAAGCGACTACCTCATCATCATAAGCCCACCTAGATTCTCCCACTAGTACATTGATCCTTACACCCAAGTAGGGCAAGCTAAAGATGAAGGTAGCAAATGAAGGCCTAGGAGAATATAACATTAGCTAATGCTTTGTGTTGGCCAACTACCTCTCTCACCAAGGACTCATGGAAAGCCACAAATTTCACTCAAGTCACCCATTGTAGAAAATACATCTACACTTGGTAGATTCACCCCCAAAAGATCACAAGAACATGAAACTATTGATGAAAACTTGGTAGGATGGATTTACAAAGACCCTTTAGACAAAGGTAAACAAAAATTCCAGCTCCCTATAGAGAGGTATGGCAAAGGTTTTACCTTGATGCAAACGATGGGCTATGATAGCCATAGTCCATTGGGATCCCACAAGAAAGGGGTACAAGAACCTTTACAACCCTTGTTAAAAAAAAAAGATAAAAAAGGACTCAGGTTTAATCCTATTCTAGCAAGATCTTCTAAGCTCAAGCTTACAAGCAAACAAAAGCAACCAGCTTGCAAGCCTATCACACTGAGAATCAGGCTCATGTCCATTGAAGACAAACCTACTACATCAATAAATCCAAGTCATGTCAACATTTCACAATCAAAGCCTATTAGCAGTTATCAACAAAGATTTCACGCCTAAAGACATCCCCATAAGATACAGTAATATAGTATTACAAAGTGATTCTGAGATAGCTTCACGTGAATACGAATGAGATTCTTCCTTTCCATAATAATTTGAAGGAAATTCTTATGAAGTTAAGAAATCTAAAGGAGATGAATGGATTAAAACCTTTTGGACTTTAGATGATGAAGATACTCTAGGAGAGATATGTCACCTGCCAAGTTTGATTACAACAAGGAGAGTATGGACAATGACCTCAATACCTCCATCTTAACCATAACTAACATATCCTTTGTACTTAACCTGATTGATGAAGCCATGCCAATCATCCACCCCAAACTCATTGACTGGGACTAGCAAGATCACCTAGGCCTTGATACCTTCCAAAATGATGAGGCAATTATAGAATTTATTGAATTACGAGATAACATACCAAACAAGGATCACAAAGCAGGATTTTTTATTGAACTCAACAATGCGACTTATTTTGGAGAGAATGCCAAACCTTTTAGTTGCAAAAATATAACAATAAAGAATGGATTTTCTAGTGAAAACTGCATTGCGACACTTCTAGACCCCCAAAAAGTAAAAACAAAGGACACATCGAAAGGTTAGAACCTCTCTGAAGCACTTGCAGATGGAAGGTTTGACATTCTCCCCTTTAGCACAAAGAAGGAGAGATCATCCATTCTCATAGAGGAGACAAAGAAAGTCAATATGGGAACACCAAAAATCCCTCGCCTAATAAATCTAGTTGAATCATTGACTCCAGCAGAAGATCCTGATTTTATAGAGTTCTTTTAAAAGAGACAAATCAATTTTGCATGGTCCTATGTAGACATTCCAGGGTTGGATCTACAGCTAGTAATGCATCATTTAACAATAGCAGAAGGAAAAAAACAAGTGAAACACACACTTAAAAGAATGCATCCTCAGATTGCACTGTTAGTAAAAGAAGAACTCAAGAAGCTATTAGATGTTAGTTTCACAAGATCAATTGATTATGTAAAATGGATCTCCACCATTGTACCAGTGGCCAAACCAAATGGGGGAATCCATATCTATATGGATTTTAGAGATTTAAACAAAGCATGTCCTAAAGACAATTTTCCTCTGCTCAATATTAATATGATCGTGGACCTAAGAATAGAACATGCGATGCTATCTCTCATGGATGGATTCTTAGGATATAACCTGATCAAGATTGTCGTATAAGATCAACACATAACTTATTTTACATGTCCTTGGGGTACATACTGTTGGAATGTGATGTCATTCGGTCTCAAAAATACAGGAGCCACATATCAAAGGATAATGACTACCATATTCCATGAAATGATGCATACACTAATGGAAGATTATGTCCATGATTTACTGGCTGAATAATTAACAAGATAGGGTCACATTGTAGTGCTAGACAAAATCTTCACTAGACTGAAACAATATAATGTCTTCTTCAATAAAAAAAAGTGTATCTTTGGAGTTACTTCCAGAAAGCTCCTAAGATACATTGTCTCAAACAAAGGCATTGAGGTTGATCCTACAAAATTCAAAGCCATAATGGAGATGCCACATCCTAAGAACATTAGTTTGTTGAGAACATTACAAGGGAGGCTACAGTCAATCCATCAGTTCATTGCACAATTGACCAACAAATGTCATCCCTTCATGCATCTACTACATACAAATGTCTACTTAAAATGGGAAGAGAACTATCAACAAGAATTCCAATAGGTAAAGGACTACTTGATGACACTACCATTGCTAACACTAGCATCTCTAGATTGGCCTTTTCTATTATATATATCAGCTATGACTATGGCCTTAGGGGTATTATTGGCACAACATAATGCAAAAGGAAAATAATGTGTAGTATACTATATCACTAGAACACTAGTATGGTATGAGCTCAATTATAACTCTATTGAATGAGCTTGTCTTTCAATGATTTTGGCAGCAACCAAACTGAGGCACTACATGCTGACACATAAGATACAACTCATTTCCAGGATAGATCCACTCAAGTATTTACTCAACAGAGTAGCACTCGCTAGCCACCTAGTGAAGTGGGTTATGATCCTTAGCTGGTTGAAGCACCACTCATAGGAGACCATCCTCTAATCTCAAATTTTCTAAATGAGGAGATCTTCATAGTCATGGCAGCATTGCAATGGAATCTATATTTTGATGGACCATACTTATGGTATGGTTCTAGAGCTGGCATTCTTTTTATCAGCCTTCAAGATGATAGTATTCCCAAATCATATAGGCTCACATTTCCATGCATTAACAACATAGTAGAATATGAGGCTTTAATCATAGGACTTTGAATGGTCATTCAATGAAATTTGGAGGAGCTACAAGTATATAGCGATTCATAGCTAGTAATCCGACAGGTCAATGATGACTATCAAATTAAGGATGATAAGCTCATGCCTTACAAGAAAATGGTTGATAGCTTCAAGGAATTATTCATAGCTATCACTTTTGAGTAGATTCTTTGAGACTAGAATAGAGTTGCAAATGTAATGGCTACAATAGCCTCTCACCTGAATCTTGCACAAAGATCAACACACTATGAGTTCTTAGTTGAATAGGTTTAGATCCCCACTTATGTTATCCTGGAATCCAAGATGGTATGTCAACTCATTGGTCCCAAGTCCCCATGGTATGGTGAGTCTTACACTTACCTACATGATTGAATCCTTCCACCCAACCAATCAAACAATCAGCAAAAAACCTGCATACACCAATCCGCCCGATACACCATCATTGTTGAAACCTTATACCGATGAGGTGTTGATGGTACTCTCTAATGTTTAGAGCAAGGTGAGATGACCATAATTTTAGAAGAAGTACATGAAGGTATCTGTGGGGCTCACTCAAGCAGCCCTTCCTTGGCTAAGAAGATCATGTGAATACTATCCTATTGGCCTTCCATGGAAAAAGACTCCTATTAATTTATCAAAAAGTGCAAGAAGTGCCAAGTACATGGAGATTTGATACATGCACTTGCATAAGAAGTACAACTCATCACAACACCATGGCCTTTTTGTTAGTGGGGACCTGACCTTGTGGGTAAAATCCATCCATCTTCATCCGTTGGTCATAAATTTATTATCATTACCATTGAGTAATTCATAAAGTGTATCAAGTATGTTCCACTCACCTAAGTCACTGACAAGAAGATCACCTCATTCATCCTAAACTACATCGTTTGCCAGTATGGTGTACCCATGTCCATCATCACAGATAATGGGCTTCACTTCAAACATCAGGATGTCCAGGAACTCTATGATAAATTTCATATCCAACATCATTTCTCCACCCCTTATTACCCACAGGGAAATTGTCAAGCAGATGCATCAAACAAGAACATATTGAGAATCTTAAAGAAGATAATCAATGATGTTGGTCATTATTGGTACATTTGTCTTAATCCCGCACTATAGAAATATTGAACTAGCATTCAAACACTTACAGGCGCAACCCCTTACTCACTGGTTTATGGAGTAAATCATCCATCTTTCCTATTGAGGTTGAATTATCATCCCTATGGGTCTCCTTGCACAACATGACCAATGATGAAGAGAACAGAGTCTCCCATCTTTAGGACTTGGAAATCCTTGATGAGAAGTGACAAGCAACCTATAATCACCTTAAAGCATATAAACATCACATGAGAAGAAGCTACAATCATAAGGTCAGACCTTGCACATTTGGGGTAGGAGATCTTATTCTTAGAGAGAATCCTCGTAGTCAACCAAACAAAGAACATCAGGACAAATTTGAATCCAGTTAGTTGGGGCCATATGTCATCACTAGTGTCTTTGAGTCTGAGGCATATCAGTTAGTAACTTTAGAAGGGGAACTACTTCCAGATCTAATCCACAACATACATCTCAAAAAGTTCCATACATAAGATGTGCAGAGCATTAGGCTCGTCAAATCTTAAAAAATACAAAAAACATTTAGAAAAAGTCCTCAAAAAAGTACACAAAAAAAAGAAAAAAATCAAGAAAATAGTAAAGAAAAATCATTCATACAAATGGTGAAAACCACTTCGGTGGTGAAAACCCGACAAGTAGGTGCCATTTGTAAAGGTTGTAGCTCCATTGTCTTTTAGACTTGTTGAGATCACATCCATTATATCCACTCATACATCATATCCACTATGGCTTGTTATTCATTGTAAAGCGGAAAATCGAACCCTAGTTGCTCTCCCCTCTTCCAACTCCAAGGAGAGAGAAGGGAGGTCACTAGGATTGACGGTTTTCACTTAGGGGAGACTTTACATTCAAAAGAGGGGTTGAAACCCACAAGATCCAATCCCACACAGTGCAAGATTGGATTCTAAATGAGTTTCAAGGGTTAAGACAGCAAGGCTACCCTCTTTTGTAAAGAATGTAGATAGGAGAATTAAGCTAGGCATGCATGAAAAGTGAGAAAGATTCACTTATAAATAGAGATAGGGATATAGGATGAAGCTGCGGACCTAGAATTAGCAATAAAATGTCGAGACGGCACTATCCTGCAAATTTGAGCAAAAGTTGACGAGACGATGGTGCCCGGAGTGCACACGGTCCTCTGAAAAATCTGCGAAACGAAGGGGGATCTGTTTGTCTCTGCACAAGGATTCCAGATCTTCAATTTCAGCCGCGTATCTGCAACCTACACATAGAAAAGCGAAGACGATTAGGGGGTTAGGGATTAGGGGTTTGCCCTTAGGTCAAACCCCGATTTTGGAATTAACCAAGAAATGAGAAATTGCTGTAAATGTAAATGATTGTAATGTAAAACAAGTACTAGTACCTTGTTGTAAGAATGTTTGTATTCTTACATGCGAAGGTGTAAATGTTGTTGTATGTTGTATGTTGTAAGTGGTATGTGATCTCCTCTTCAATGGTTGAATCCTTGTCTTGAATGCAACACTTAGCCTTGAATGGAGACTTAGAATGATCAATTGCTTGAAGGAATGCTTGAATGCTTGAATGCTTGAGTATCATTTCCACGCCTTTTCCGTCATACCATCCTCTTACCAAAATGGGAGAGGAAATGTAGTTTATATACTTGTCAATTAGGGTTAAAAGACTGATTTTTCTGACCTTGGGCCGACAAGGAAAGATAATTTTCCAATTTGCAAACAAAAAGACCCGAAGCCCCAAAGGAGACCGGGCCCAAAATAGGGCCAGGGACCAGGGTGCTGGGTGCCATGGTCCTGGGGGACCAGGGCGCTGGGCGCTCTGGTCCTACCTCCCGGGACAGCAGGGTGCAAGGAGGATCAGGCCAGGGTGCAAGAAAATGTAGTTTTTGATGTCATAAGCAAGTTTCGGGGTCTCCATTCAGGTTCCGTGTTGCATCGCCATCATGAAGACCCAAATGCAGTCAAAATTGCAAGTGTCGCAATTTTAGGACGCTACATTTAGCCCCCACTTTAGCGGGAGTATAAGCGTACACCCATACTTCTGGTAAAGTACAAGGAAACAACATTGAAAGACTTTTACCACGTCAAGGAGGCAAGATACACCAAGCCCGTAGTGGACTAAGGATCTTACGACTTCGATTGAAAAAGTAAAAGGGAAGATCACGAGGGAGAACCATGACTGTCAGTAGTAAGGTTCCCTCACTATGAGTCATTCAAGAGAAATACCAAAAATTTTCAGGGCAAAGCTAAGTTCACCAAGAAATTTTCAAGTATCCTGAAGGGATAGATGGGGTGTATGCCCCCCTACGTTAAAGCGATCACACAAGCCTCAATGGGGGTGATTGCTTTAAGGTAGTGATACATGTAAGAAATGAGAAGGGAAAGGAGCACGTTATCACAAAGATTTAGCCCCCAAGTGTGAGATAAACCCAAGGATAATAGACACAAAACACCAAGCACGAGGTGACTTTGCTTTCCTCAGGGTCAGTATGTTGTATGATAATTCATGTATATCATATGTATGTATGCATAATTGTTCTTCATTCCCCAATCAAGGAAGGTCACCTAGAAGAAGGGAACACATGTGTCTTTTGAGTCAACATGAGAGAGACCAAAAGAGATCTCAATGCTTTGCATCGTCCTCAAGTAGACAACACTAAGGACAACAAATAGAAGAATGAGAATAACATATAGAAGAAGTAACAAAAGAGAGGAGGAGAGAATCTGCTATGCTAATGTAACTAGTCTAGCACGTCATCTACCCCCCGATCTTGCTGATCAATGTTTCAGAAAGGCAGGGAACACGCTAGAGGAGGAACATCCAACACAGCAGATGGAGCTATCACAAGATCCAAACAAGGGCTATGTTCATGTTCCAAGCCACATTGTTCTTGTCTAGGAGCTAGGATAAGTGCTTTAGAAAATTCGTTAGATAGATGGTTATCAACATCAACATATTCATATTCACTATCAGAAGCAAGAGAAGTAACATTTTCATCATGAATAACATTTTCATCTATATCATCATCAAGATTTATAAAAATAGGATCTTTAACTCGCACAGGATCAAGACCATCATGCATCTTATGTTTAGGAGAAAATGGAATAATGCTTGTTGAAGGTGTTTTTGGGGATTGAGAAGCAGTTGCCTGAGCTCTAAGACGACGCTTTCGTCGGCGTTCACATGCAGAACGATTTCATCTAGTCTTAGTAGGAACTAGAGAAGATTGAGGAGGAGGAGTGTTCTCATCCTTATCACTTGGGTGTTTAGGTTGTGGTCTCTTAGGCTGGATAATAGGAGAAGAAGAAGGTCTCTTCTCTCTATAAAAGGAAGGAGGAGGAACTACTCTGTATAAAGGAGGAATATTTGGTTTAGGAAGGAGACCAAGTCCATCATGACGAGGAGGTATAGGTCTACTTTTAGAAAGTTTATTAGACATAGACATAGTCACATCCATAGGAATGGGTTGGGAATCTTCTTGAGGAAAGACATTAGTTTTATCTTTCAAAGGAAGAACTTCCTTCTCAAGAACAATAGGAATATCAAGTTTGGGTGTTCTAGGTTCACTTAGAGATAGGATCATATCTATTTTCCACTTTTGATAAGATTTGAAAAGATGATCACTTCGCGGTGGAAGAGATTGGAATTGTTTAGGCCAAAAATAATCAATAGGAACACTAGAAGTTCTTTCAGCTGGTTTAAAGAGACTATGATTGACAGTAACAACTTCACCATTATGGGGAAATTTCAAACATTTGTGAATAGGAGAAGCAATAGCTTTCATGGAAGATAGCCAAGGATAGCCAAGCTTCACATGAAATTGTTCGGATGAAGGAATAATAGTAAAGTTCACATCAAGGGATTTGTTATGGACTTCAATAGGTAATGTAATAGAACCAATTGCAGGAGAAGAAAATGCATCAAATAATTTCACAATCACATCTGTTTTGTCATAGATCACTTGATTCAATTGCAAAGTAAAAATAAATTCTTCAGTAATAACATTAACCATGCACGAAGGATCAACAAGCACTCCACGGCAAGGTGTATTCTTGACTTTTGCAACTATGTATAAAGGACCATCAGGTGCTCTGATAGTTTCACTAGAATCAAATGTGATGGAAGGTTCTTTAGGGTTTTCTTACTGCTCTACAAAGTTAATCACATTCGGAGTCATAGACACAAGACCATCAGATGAGACAGAGGAATCATTAGTATCAATCACATTAGAGGTATGAGAAGGTAATGGATCAGTAAAAATCTTAAGATTTTGGTTAGGAGGAGCTACAAATGTGTTGCCTTTATCATTCATTCCTGAAATAGAGATAGTATTATTATCAATCAAATCTTGAATTTTATCCTTTAAAGCAAAACATTTTTCAGTGTCATGCCCAGGTTGACGATGAAATTGACAAAAAGATTTGTTATCAAAATAGGGTGAATTAATCTTTGTAGGATCAATTTGCTTTATAGGAGGGAGAGTAAGCACATTTTGTTCCAATAACTTATTCATAATACTATGCAATGATCCATTCAAAGGAGTAAACTTTCTTTCTTTCTTGAAAAATTTAGAAATAGGAGGCACACCTGATGCTGCATTCACATTGTTGTTGATGATGTTTTCATTGAATTTGATGGAATCTCTGTTCGGTTTAAACTTCCCAAATGGTTGTTGACTACTATCACCCTTATCACTCGGAGCCATAGGATGTGATTGTTCCATTTGACTCACAGTCAGTTGATAATTGTGAAGAGTTGCACACAACTGTTGGAAAGAAGTAAACTCAGAAAACAAAAGTTTGTCTCGAATATCTTTTTGTAAATTAGAAATAAAGATTCTTTGAATATCATTGTCAGGCACTGGAAAAGAAATTTGAGCATACAAATGCTTATATCTACTAATGAAATCAGTCACTTTTTCTTTAACACCTTTTTTACAATGCATTAAATCAATCAAAGTAACTTTAGGACTTATATTGTTTTGAAATTGTTGAATGAAAGCATTTGCAAGTTGTTCGAAAGAAGTAATAGAGTAAGAAGGCAACGAGCAATACCATTGTAGGGCCTTATCTCTTAATGTTCTAGTAAACAGTTTTGTAAGCAACCTTTGGTCATAAGCCAAATCGGTACATATTGTTTGAAAAGTCCTAACATGTGTTAGAGGATCACCTTTACCATTATAAAGCTCCAAATGCGGGATTTCAACATGTTTAGGAGGGATAGCTCGAACAATGTCAAGAGAAAGTGGGCTTGCAACATCAAATGTGGGCACACTAAACTTAGATTGATTCATAGAGGCAATTTGTTGCTGTAAAGAAGAGACAATTTGTGCAAGATTATTAATGGTTGCTTCAGTCGAAGAGTTCATATTAGATGTGTTAGATTGTGATGGAGGTATTATGTTATTGAAAGAAGGTATTGATTGAGAGTAAGGTGGCGGGACACTATGATAGTTAGTCATAGGAGAGGATTGGGAAAGAGGAACACTACAAGGAGGAACGGAATGGTTAAATGAATTACCCCTTGCGTCATGTTCATTTGTGGAGACGTAATAGGGACACTCATTGAAGGAATGAATGAAGGAGTTGGATTAAATGAAGGAAGAGGGTTAATTGAAGAAAAGGGATTGCCCCCATGACTGGTGATCATAGGCGGAATGTCTTGTATAGAAGTAGTTCTTATGTTTGATGTAAAGGTAGGTATGCTAGCAATCAAAGTTGTCAAAGGAATAGAATGATTTACTTGAGTAGGAGGTTGTGTATAACCTAAATTTTCGGCACAACTCTTCATAGGCATCACATTCGAATCCACAATGTGTGCAATACCACGCAAAATATCAATTCCATTCTTATCACTTTGAAGCATATGTTTTAGACCCTCAATTAAAGGAAGAGCTTGAGTATCGGGGTATTCTTGAGACATCCATTGCTGAAAATTACCAAATTGATTATCCAATTTTGAAAGTTGTTCTATAGAAACCTCATGGAGAGCTTCTTCATCATTAGGAGGATTAGAGGAATTACCCATGTCCTCGTTAAAAAGGCTATTCAAATTAGGTTCCATCTCCTCAGTAATTAAACCTTGAAAAGACTTAATTCTAAGGCTTCGTCTAACGGGAATAGTGTAAGTAGGGCTTATTGTTGTAAAACTCATGCACTAGAGAGGGAGAGAAGATTTTGAATTTAGAGGTAGCAAATTTCAATAAAATAAGCCAATCTCCTAGATTTAGGCTGTTAAATGCAATCACGACAATCTCCCGAAATTTCGGAAAAAATTTCAGGGACCGTGGCGCTCGGAGTGCACATGGTCCTCGCAAATTTTTTCAAAATTTGTAGGGATGACAGTTATGATGATTTTAAAGCTAATCTGAAAAAATTGAGTGATTTTACGATCCGTAGATAGGCCAAATTAAAGTTGCAATCTCAAAATTGAACCCTACCCAGATTGTTGAAAAAAGCAAAATTTGAATTTTGAAAAAGAGAGGGAAACCAAAATTTTGAATTTTATGATTTTAGAGGGAATACCAAAAGCAATGCAAGTTTTGAAATTTAAAAGTTGACTCAATTTTATGCAAAATTCAATTTTGAAAGTGGAAATCAAAGTTGTTGTAATTAAGCACTTAATTTCAAAAGTCACAAATTGCAAGAATTTGAATAAGGCACTAAAATTTGGAATGAACACCAACACACTTTTCAGATTTAGGATAGTAAGAACACAATTTTGACACAAAATTTCAATTTCAACAATTTTTGAATGATTAGGAGCCTTAAACCAAGCAATCACTAGACCAACTTTGACTGTAATTTTGAAAGTGTTAGAATTGATAAAATTAGCCAAAATTCTGGATTTTAGCAGAAAAATAAAGTAAGATCTAACTCCTGAAATTTCGAAAAAAATGTCGGGGACGATGGTGCTCGGAGTTCACACGGTCCTCGCAACTTTTTTCCAAATTTTCAGGGATGAAAGATATTGTGATTTTATTGCGGAATCCAAAGTTACAGCTGATTTGGAGATGTTTTGATCAATGAAATTGTCGGACAAAGGTTGAATCAAGAGGGTTTTAAAAATTAGGGTTTTGACACTTAACCACTTATTTTCAGAATTAAAGCATAGATATGAATTGATAATTTGCAATAGAAGGGTAGATCTGAAACAAGCATTAACAATTAAACATTTCGCAAGCTCAATTACTAAAAAGAAAATTTAGGGTTTTTATGCAATTAACCTCTAAAATTTTGCAAAAGATCAAACATGGAAATGTAATCAAGGAATCCAATTTTCAGATCTAACCATGAATAATCAGAAAGGATGTTCACGTCGGGTTCACCAAAATGTAAAGCGGAAAATCGAACCCTAGTTGCTCTCCCCTCTTCCAACTCCAAGGAGAGAGAAGGGAGGTCACTAGGATTGACGGTTTTCACTTAGGGGAGACTTTACATTCAAAAGAGGGGTTGAAACCCACAAGATCCAATCCCACACAATGCAAGATTGGATTCTAAATGAGTTTCAAGGGTTAAGACAACAAGGCTACCCTCTTTTGTAAAGAATGTAGATAGGAGAATTAAGCTAGGCATGCATGAAAAGTGAGAAAGATTCACTTATAAATAGAGATAGGGATATAGGATGAAGCTGCGGACCTGGAATTAGCAATAAAATGTCGAGACGGCACTGTCCTGCAAATTTGAGCAAAAGTTGACAGGGGACGATGGCGCCCGGAGTGCACACGGTCCTCCGAAAAATCTGTGAAACGAAGGGGGATCTGTTCGTCTCTGCACAAGGATTCCAGATCTTCAATTTCAGCTGCGTATCTGCAACCTACACATAGAAAAGCAAAGATGATTGGGGGGTTAGGGATTAGGGGTTTTCCCTTAGGTCAAACCCCGGTTTTGGAATTAACCAAGAAATGAGAAATTGCTGTAAATGTAAATGATTGTAATGTAAAACAAGTACTAGTACCTTGTTGTAAGAATGTTTGTATTCTTACATGCGAAGGTGTAAATGTTGTTGTATGTTGTATGTTGTAAGTGGTATGTGATCTCCTCTTCAATGGTTGAATCCTTGTCTTGAATGCAACACTTAGCCTTGAATGGAGACTTAGAATGATCAATTGCTTGAAGGAATGCTTGAATGCTTGAATGCTTGAGTATCATTTCCACGCCTTTTCCGTCATACCATCCTCTTACCAAAATGGGAGAGGAAATGTAGTTTATATACTTGTCAATTAGGGTTAAAAGACTGATTTTTCCGACCTTGGGCTGACAAGGAAAGATAATTTTCCAATTTGCAAACAAAAAGACCCGAAGCCCCAAAGGAGACTAGGCCCAAAATAGGGCCAAGGACCAGGGTGCTGGGCGCCATGGTCCTGGGGGACCAAGGCACTGGGCACCCTGGTCCTGATGGACTAGAGTGCTGGGCGCTCTGGTCCCACCTCCCGGGATAGCAGGTTGCAAGGAGGATCAGGCCAGGGTGCAAGAAAATGCAGTTTTTGATGTCATAAGCAAGTTTCGGGGTCTCCATTCAGGTTCCGTGTTGCATCGCCATCGTGAAGACCCAAATGCGGTCAAAATTTCAAGTGTCACAAATGCAATCAGTGTTATTGCCTCATGTATCTTGCATCATGCTTTCACACCTACACCTAACTAGGTGCAATTTTTTTTTAAGCTAATGATGGTAGTGGATTCTCAATACTAGTGATTTGTTGAGTTACTCATTTGAAAAAAGTCCTGAAATAAACCAAAAACATTCAAAAAATGTCCTGAATAAAAGAAAAAAAATTCAAAACAAATGAAAACATCAAAATCAATCAAAAACATTGTAATACAATTGTTCCTTGTACATAAACATCTAGCCAGATACAAAAAAATATTTGAGCTACCTAAAAGATGACCAACTATCATAACAACAAACCATCAAACATTTGAACAAAAGATACACAAGACCATCCTAACAAGGATACATGTTTCCTTACAACAAGACATGGGGCTATATTTAATTGACAAGAAGATTCTATTTGGCTGATAGGCATTTTGGTTAGATTATTGCTTTTTATATCAGGTTCCTATGCTTATCCAGGATATCCATAAGTGATTAGAGTGGCCAGGATAGTTCATGATATCTTTTCTTCATTTTCTATTTGCAGATTCTTCCAATCAAGTTTTAGGGCAAATACTCATGGTCTCTACATGGGAAGTTCACTAAGCTACAAGATCCTATGCAAAGAAACAATGTCATGGATTAGTCTAGGTTATTTACTATAGTGTATACTTTGACCATCAGTATGTGAACGAGAATGGAGGAGAACATTCTATTGGCAAGAGAAACTGTATGTATGTTGAGATGCTATCATTGATGGAAACTCATATCAGATTTAGTACCCACAACTCATAATTTATTCACTCTAAAAGGTTGATTGAAGATTGATTAAGCATTGGTGAGGTATGTTAAGAAGAACAGTGTATCCAACATAGTGTACAATGTTTTGGTTGGCAGATCATTTTGGCTAAGTATTTTGCCTTGCGGATCTAGGAGATGTATTACGGACATGCGATTTGCCTTATTCTAGGTTTGTGGCCTCTAGTGATGAGTTTTTTGTTATTTGGCAGATCCTATAGATTGGTTTTTGGTGAGAATAGTTTATATTAGTAGTATCATGTGAAAATTCACCTTGCAGATCTTGCAGATCAATTTTGGTGAGTTTTCATGTGTTCAAGGTTGATAAGCTGACATGTGGGAAGTGTGTGGACATTTTGGTCTTGATTTGAGCCAACTTGCATACACGTTTCATCATTTTCACAATGTTCTTGAAGCTGACATGATGGAGACCTAAAATTGGTAAAGTAGATATATAAGACATGTTTATGTGAGAATTTTTGGTATCGGTGATTACATGTGATGTGTGTATGAGCGATCATGCATAGTTTCACATGCACAAGGTGAAGATTTGTGCTCTGGTATGATGCAGATTATTAGATCAGAGAAATATTGCAAAGTTAAGTAAGATACAGTGTTTTGTGGTTAACTAGAATTGTTTTCGCATTTGTAGATGTTGTTTTCCAGTTTAGAGATTTAGATAATCTTTTAAGGCAATGAGCCTTTTGGGATTGAGCCTTTTGGGATTGTAGCCCTTACTTTTAATTGAGAAGTGAACTTTAGCCAGTGTGTCTGAATGCATGTGCATTCCTCTTATGTAATATTTCTATACTTCTAACATAGTATATTAATATTGTGTGTTTGAATCTGACCGTAGTTTTTCCATTAACCGGGTTTCCACATAAAAATATTGATGTTATGGTGTTTCTGATATTTTCTTTATGTCTCTACACTTTACTTTTCTTCATATGCACTAAGTAGTTTAAAGGACATATTAACAAAGTTAAAATTTACAAAACACAGATTTACCCCCTTCTCAGTGTTCCTTAATTCCAACAATTGGTATCCTAGCCTAGTTCCTTGGAAGAAACCTAACAACTTGATGAGGATAAGAGAAAGTGAATGAATGGATTCTAGATGTCTTAGACAACAATTGGTTGTTTCTCTTGAAGATCTTGATCACGCCCATGATGAGAACCGACTGTGTGTGGGAAAAGTGGTCAGCAGAAACACAAAATTTGGTTTCAAAAAGATCCACATACCAATGGGACTCTTGGTGCAAGTTATGAAGCTATATTCAATATCTCAACTGCCCAAGGGATGTTCCATTGTTCTCTATCTCACAAGATCCCTCAAGTCAATGTCTTTTCTCTCAGATCGTTGAGCAAAGTGACTTACGAATGACAACTCCAAGAATTATCATGAATGCATTCCTAGATATGTATGATATTGAATCTATGATGATTTAAACTAGCATGAATATGATGTTATCATAAATATTAGTAATCCTCTCCTAACAATATATACTAGTCTAACATGGATATTCTATGATATTTAAAATTACTTCTAAATGCTATTAGGATTATTTTTATCAAAGAGAGGATAAATGCTTAATAAAATGACTATAGATTAGATGCATGAAACTTGGATATCTCTAAATGAGAGAATGAGAGCTCTATTTATACGAAAAATAGGGCAATGGATGGTCAAGATTTTCATCTTGAGCTTCTCTTGCTTGGGTATAGTGGTGTTTGAACTGGAAAGAGAGGCTAGACTTATATATGAGGTGGATGGGATACCTTCTTTGTTGTTGGGAATGGTAATCTCTGGTTGATGACTTATATTATGACAATATGCAAAGGGATTTGCATCTCCTAGGATTGTAATTTCCACACCATTATGAGGGAACTTGATACACTGATGGTAGGTGGATGGAATGGCTTGCGTGGCATGTATCCAAGGTCTTCCTAATAATAAATTGTATGGTAGAGTAAGGTCCAGAACTTGACATATGATATACTTTACTATGGGGCCCACTCAAATTGGTAGCACAACTACTCCTTTGGATGAATGCTTCACATCATCATATGCTTTGATTGTTATCTTCTTGTGGGGATCCACTAATTCAATTGCATATCCCAATGCTATGACCAATTGTAGTGTACAAATATTCAGGCATGCTCCATTGTCGATCAAGACTCGCTTGATCCTATGTTGGTTGATAAACCCTTCAATGTGGAGTGAGTCATTATGAGGTTGCTAGAGGGATGTGTTTTCACTTTCAGAGAAAGTGAGACAAGGTGATGACCTTAGATTTCCAACCATGGCTTGGAATTGATCTGTATTTAAGTTTACAGGGACTGACACCTCTTGGAGAGCTTGATCCAAGATTGTTCTATGAGATGGAGATGGGCGCAATAGCTCTAAGATAGATATTAGTGCGGGCGATTTATCTATTTGGTCCACAAGGTTATACTACTTTGGGATAGATGTGGTGCCTTTTGGAGTTGCTTTTATGGTAATCTTGCCATGACGTGTAACAACATTGTAGTTGGAACTAGGATTTTTGATAGTAATAGTTGCAATTGTTCACTGGCATCATATAGGTGATTCACAGTGTAAATATAGGTGGTGCGCATATAATCAGTGGTATTTGTGTTTCTCCCTGAAGTGGAATGACCCCTTTGATCTTGTTATGGAAGTGGATTTTTAAACATGAGATGATCATTGTTTGTTGTCTTTGGGTCATGTCCTTTGATTTCAATCTCACCTTGATCAATAAGATCGTGAATAAGATCTTTCAATCTATGACAATTGCTTGTCTTATGCCCTTTCCCTTGATGGAAATCACAATGTTTAGTATCCCTCCACCATGAAGGTTTGACTTGAGGTTCATAATTTGATGTTTTGGGTAAGGTCACCAGATTTTGAGAAACCAATTGACGTAACACCCTTTTAATAGGTTCCCATAAGCGAGTGTATGTTCATTTTGGTTTAAAATTTTGTTGACGTTGTCTGGGTTCCTCTTGAGGTACGTTGCATCCTTGATTTGGAGGAGCAACTGTGTTATTCTTGGGTGGGGGGTTCTATCCTACAAATCAGACCACAAGTTGTGCACTTTTGATAGTTCTTGCATCCACAACCCCATCATTGACGATGTTTTTGTTTTTGTTCTAGAAGTTAGGCTTATCACTATTGAAGCATGGGCAAGGGCCATCCTTTGGCTCATTGTATATCTTGATATGCCCTTTTTTGATGATGGCCCGCTCACACTTTAAGCCTTTTCTGATCATGTCACTGAAAGAGTCTGTGTCTTTTATGTCTAGCTGAACTTCCATTTTGTCATTTAAGTTAGAAATAAATATTTCCACTAGTTCTTGTTCAGGTAATTGAAGGGAACATGTCCTAGACATTTGATGCCATCGTTGCAAAAAGACTGAAAATAGCTCTCCTGGCTCTTGCTTAGTGTTACATAGATCAGCCATTGTGATATCATGTTCAATGTTGTGTGACTAATGTGGTAGGAAGTTCTGGATGAGTTCTTTAAATGTCTTAATGCCACCTGGTAATCAAGAAAACCATGATGTCATTGTTCCTCCCAAGCTTTGGGGAAAAAGTTGCATTAGGTATGTATCCTCGTATGCCACTTTGAGGCAAGCTGAATGGAATTCTCTTACATGATCACGAGGATCTCCTTTTCCTTGGTACTTTTTGAACTTGAGTGTTTCAAACCCTCGTGGAAAAGGTGGCATATGAAGATTCTTATCAAAGGGATAGGGAAAAATGTCATTAAGTGAAAACTGATTAGTTTTCACACTAATATGAAGTTGTTGGGTGAGATTCTCAACTTATTGCTGCAACATGTCTATTTCATAGTGGAGGAGGAGGAGGTGGGGGATTAGCTTTATGAAGGTTGTATCTGATGTGATCTTGACCTCTTTCATCCTCATTGCAACTTTGTTATTTTGATGCTTCTCTGAGTTGTGCAACATCAAAGTGAGAGGGTAGTTTGGCTCCCTCTTGAGCAAGTCTTAAAAAGTGAGCATCAGCATTGCTCCTGAGTATTTCATCAAAAAGTTGATTAAAGAGAGGGTTGTGTTGTTCCCTCTCTATCGCCATAGGAGTAGGAGTACTTGGATTTTCATCATTTGGATTTCCGCTAAGAGATTCTCAGAATTCATTGATATTTTCCTCCTCTTCTTCCTTAATTTCCATTTGTCTAGTTCTAGATCTGGTTTGATCCATTTTATTTACAAGTTTATATTGAAGTTGGGTGAAAATGATGATGAATTATTGATGAAATGGGAGATTTATGTTTGGTGGGGTCTTTTGCATATGAATCTCTAGCACTAAAGGTAGATGGTACCAAAGTTCTTTCTTGAATTGCTTGTTGTGTTTGATTGACAATGTTTGATGGAATAAGGTTTAGAGAGATCTGAGGTGTATTATAGACTCAACTAACAAGTAATGAGAGGATCCACTCATAGAATAGTTTTAACTTGTGTAGAAATGCCTCTTAGGATGAGTTTATCCTAGATGTCAAGACACTCTAAAAAGTGATGTATTGTGTTTGATTCAAGCAATATCCAAAGAGAAGTTAAGGCAAAAAAAACCACTTGATGTTTTGAGAGTTGAAATGGATGGATGATAAGTGAATGGGATAATGGATGAAATGTTTAACTTCAATAGAAACTTTGTGTTACAAAAGGAACAAACTCTTCCTCTTCTTGTTTAGGGGTTGGTGGTTCTTCCCTAGCTAAGTTATATGTGATACAACTATCTAGAAAGAAGGAAGGATTGATCTTTCCTCCTTTTTTCTTGTGATAACTCAAAGTTCTATATTGAGTAAAAGTTATGTGGTTTAATGACTCTTGATCAAACTCGTTTGATTTTCCTTGAAGATATAGATGCATGTGACGTAAGAAGGTTCTATGTGAGAAAAATATTTGTCTATTAAGATAGAAGAACTTCCTCCTTTTGATAAAATCCTTTGAGCTCAATGGTATTTTCTTTAAGTTGATATGTTGATGAAGATTCTTCTTTCCCAAGATGTGAAGAATGGTCATATAGTTTGATACTTTTGTTGTTTCACTTTGTTTTGGGATCTTTGTTGGTTTTTGAAAATGTTTGTGTTGGATGAATACTTGTTTTTGGAACTGATTTTTTATTTTTCTTTGACAAGAAAACAAAGCAAGCACACAAACATAAGAATGTTGCCTTAAAAGGCATAAGTAATGTGGGTCTAGATCAACCCAATCGTTGGACTTTTATGACCCTTTCCTTCAAATGTTTTTTTTAGGTGTTTTCTAAAGCCTAAAGTCGGCTCAATTTGTACTGGTCTAACACAAAAATGAAAATAATTCAAACACTCTTTATCCCTAAGGTCAAATGGCCAGTTGTGATAATTTCAGCCCACATCTTGATATTTCTTTAACTTTGGTACTACATACCTTATGAATCCCCCCGTGGAAGGTAAGGATGTGATATACTAAGTCTTGCATGAGCATAACAAATAGATGATCCCTATGATGGGGGAGTCGCCACTTTTATCAGGCTACAAGTAACCTTTCAAAAAGATATGTTTCTACTCAAGGAAATATGTAGGGTGAATATCTTGGGAGCAAATTCTTCTATGATCTTGCATTGAACTTCTCACAAATATCCTCAATCAATAGAATGGGTGGGCTACTACATAAATGTGTTTAGTAATTTTTGATGTTTTTGGACATAAGTTCTTTCTGCAGTGACTCACTTAAGAGCCTTGTAACTTGAGGCGGGGCCCATTTGTCCTTTCGACAAGTTACACTATAGCAACAACTATACTCAAGGCTACAACTTTCACTCTCACCTGATTTCTATAGTGGCTCGAAGGATTTACCACCCGAGGTCATTCCCAAGAGTGATCGATCTCTTGGCAGGCCTGTCTTAAAAAGATAAAACTTGAGTGTTACTAAAACTTTTCTCTTACACCTAGGACCATGAAAGCCAAGGGAGAGGATAGTGTGTGTTAGAAGTAGGACCACTCAACAAACTCTTTTTGCACAAGTGTGCCAAACACAAAATACACTTGTTCTTTTTAACTTGTCATTGCAATGATGATCTATCTATTTGGAGATGTTGCTCCAACAACCATGGTGTTGTTTTTAACTTCAAAGGCAATGTGTTGAGTAAACTAGGAAAAAAATGAAATCCTGGTCAACTTAATGAAAAGCACGTTTGCCTGAAATAAATTATTTTGCAAAATGAGACAAGTTGATTGTTCTTTTTACTTAGACAAAAATTGAAGTGTTGATTGTGAATGTCCTTAAGTTTGATGCAAGAAATGAGATTTGTTTGTTTTGTTTTAAGCACCAAATATAAGTGAATCTTAACTTGCAATGAAAGCAAATTTGTTTGTGAGTTTTAGAGAACCAAAAATGAAGTGTTTTTGCAGTTGATTTTTAAGCACCAAATGAAAATTTTCAAGTTGCCTATCTTGCATGAAAAACAAAAATTTGTTTTATAAGTTTTAAAGCACCAAAAATGAAGTGTTTTTGATCTTAAGCAAAAAAAAGGGTTAGTTTAAAACCTACACATGAAACAAAAAGTTAGTAAAATCCGAACATATGGTGGGCTTCCACAAGCCTAAAATAAATTAATTTATCAGTTACAAGGCCTTTTTTACAATGTTCTGTTACAATAGCGCCACTCTGTGTGAAAACAAAAACGCTACTTAACACAAACATGGTAAAGTATAGACAAAAGTGCTAAAGTAGGATATTAATGTCGAAGCACAAACGCGCTAATATAGAAACAAAAATGCTAATAAAAATACAAAAACGCTAGATTATAGATAGAAGCGCTAAACTTTGGACAATAGCGCTATTGTAGAAACAAAAGCACTAGAATACTAAATGACAATAGTGCTAAAACATGAACAAAAGTGTTGAAGCGTGACCTGTGTGTCAAGCTAAATAGTCAAAAAGTTAGTTATCTAAAAAAAATTATTCTTGGATTCACATCGGGTTCACCAAATGATGCCCTACAAAATGAATAATGTTAGACTAAAACTTTTGGTCGTATAACACACAAAAACACAAGAAACAAATATAAATGTTAGTGTTAATATACAAAAAATAAGTCTAAGTAGGCATATCAAAAGAGACACTAAAAACATGATGAAATATTTTACTATGAAAGAAAATACAACAAGGCATTTCCAAATGCCTTCTACCATGCTCTTAGCTCCTTCTCTCTTGTTCCTCTCGTTTCCAAGTTCCAAATTAGTGTAGCTCTTAGCAGCTTTTTGTACTATGGATACCTTATGGAGATTCAAGATTGGAATGCTTAGCTATGAAATGCAAATGTAAAATAAACTAATTAGATATGCTATGAAATGAACTAAGATTTATTTTAGTCCAAAATGACAATATATGTTATTTATGTTAAATGCTCTTTCTCTAAAATTCACTATAGTGTAAATGCATACAAGTTTTTAGGATCTAGATTATGAAGAAATGGGCTCTATTTATAGGAAAAATGGAGCAATGGATGGTTGAAATTGAGTAATATCAACAAGGGTTAGGATTGAATGATATTCAATCCATGTGAGGGCTTTCAACCTAATCCTAGGATGACAAGTGTCATCATGAGATAGGTTGAGAGGAGAGGGAAGAAGCATTAAATGCTTGACATGACCTGAGGCTAACTTGGGAGGTAAGGTCAAGGTTAGGTTGAGTGAATAAATTTATTATCCAAATGATAATGCTTTTATTGAATGGATAAAATATTGTGCAAAGGTTAAAGGAATAACCATTGTAAAAGAAATAAATGCTTAAGAGGACACATGGGTTACATGAGGGTTGAGTTAGGGGTCAAAGTCCCTAACCATGGGTGCAAGTGGATTTAACCATAAATGGTCATGTAAGAGCCATTAGTGGTTTGGAAGACTTTAGAGGTTAAATTGTTGAACACACAAACCAATAAATACTTTTCAAAGACTTTGGAGTCTTTGAGAAGTGACTCCAAGCTGCTTAGAAATGTGACAATATTTAGGGGATGGATTAGGTTAATTAGGAAGGGGTTAGAAGAATCTAGAAGGGGGTTAGGATTGCAAGTGGGTTTGGTGGTTGAGAGAAAATAAATAGGTGCAAGTTGCATTTGTAGGAAAATGCAAGTGGGGCGGGGGGGGTAAATGATTTAAATAAATGTTTTATTTAATTTATTTAAAAGAGTAAAGGGGGTTAAATGAAATAAATAGAATTTATTCATTTAATTGATTGTGAATTTGGTTTAATGAATTAATTAAAAAAAATTGAATAATTTATTTAATTAATACGAGAAAGTTTGAAGATGAATTAATTAAATATTAATTTAAATAACTGATGGCTAGTGGGTTTTTAATCAAATAAATAGAAAATATTCATTTAATTAAACTGGATAGATTTATGTGACTACACCTAGTTTTCTCTTTGTTTTTCTTGATTTTGAATATGTGCTAAGACAAAGACGGGATGTGCTAACAAATGGTCTAGATGCGCCACAAAAAAATTCTCTATGCGCTAAACTGCCTCTTCTAAGCACTAACTGAGATTGTTTGAAACTATTTTGAATGGAAATATTACGTGCTAATATGTCCCTAAAAAGTGCTAATGTTTGGGCTAAAAGTGCTAAGACAGGCATCTTACACACTAAGATGATGTTAAAATGCACTAAGTTGGTATCACAAAATGCCAGTGAAAGTTTGTTGAATCTGAAGCTGGCTATGCACTAAAGTGAAGGCTAAGAGCATTAAGTTTTGGTGCTTATGCGCTATAAAATGGTTAATATGCACTAGGAAGTTGCTCCTATGCGCTAAGCTACCCTGATTTTCTTTGTTTTTTGCTATTTTGGGATTTTTAACATGGCACACAAAAGAGAATAAATTTTCCCTATGCTAGACAAATAGTGTATGTTCTGTGATGATGTGTTCAAATCCCTGATGTTTTCATGGGTTTAAATAACAAGTCAAATCAGATAGACTCTTTATTCAAGGGCCATCAACAATATCATAGCCCACTAGTTTGGATACTCCGTCAGCTCAAACAACCTTGTCACCCACTAGGGGGTGCCCATTCGTTTACCTTTTGCCAGAAATTAACTCAAAGTGAATTGCTTCACAATTGAGTAGTTATCTTAGGAGATATATGGTGAGTGATTTTGGGGGCGGATTCTTCCCCACCTTTGCACTATGATATAGAAGATGTTTGGATACTGACTCAACTCAAAGTTTCTAGTTCTAAGATTTGTAATCAGGCCTCCATTGAGTCTTCAGTAATAAACTCCCTCGGGAGGCTTCCCAACCTTTAGAACAAAGGCTTTACATATCTTTGAGATACTGGGGGAAGGCTAATCGCTGAGAAAAATTGTTGAAGGGGTCTTTTGCTAGCCTCCACTTTTGATTATAGTGGGTTGTAACACTTGGCGATAAAACTGT